>NC_092761.1:45425529-45605529 GCF_047496795.1 Chiloscyllium punctatum | reverse complement strand
TACCAGTGTGAGAAAGTGAGGACTGCAGATGCTGGAGATCAGAGTTACAAAGTGTGGAGCTGGAGAAGCACAGCGGGTCAGCCAGGAGAGTCGATGGTTCATGCCTGACCTGCTGGGCTTTTCCAGCTCCACACTTTTCCACTCAAATCCTTCTGCCTCAGGGAGTGGGGCTTACAGCAATGTTGGGGGGGGGCAGCAAAATATTTGAGGAGGGGGCACAGTTGGTAAGGTAGGTATTTGGGAGGGAAGGTATCTGGGGAAGAGAATAAATTTGGGAGGAGAGTTAAAATAAGGGGCAAATGTTTTTAGGGGGGTCAAAATTGGGTGAGCACTTTCAGGTCTGAAATAAAGAAAAAGAGAAAGGGAGGGTGAGAAAAAGAGAGAGGGAGAGCAAGTGGGGATGGAGAAGGGGGATGAGAGAAAGATGGGGCAGAGACAGACAGTGAGAGGGAGGGTGTGAGAGAAAGGCAGATTGAGAGAAAGAGACAGACAGGGAGAGAGAAGGACAAAGAGAGAAGGGGAAGTCAGACTGAGACAAACAGGCGTTAAAGCATGGACAGACTGAAGGGGTGACACTCAGTATTCCAGTTGGTTCCAGCTCTCTCTCTCTCAATGGTTTTTCACACTCCCTCTGTCCCATGCTCCTGAGTTTTCCTTCAGCTTGTCTCTCTCTCCCTCTCTCTCTCCCTCTCTCTGGATGGTGAGCTGGTCTCTGTCCCTTGCCATGTTGGTCACCTCAGAAAGTCTCCAGAAAATTCAAGAGATCAGTCTGCAGGTGATCCCTGGTTTTGTTCATTTCTGGATGGTTTCCCAGAACTTTCTATACTTCTGGCCAATTCAAAGAATCAGTTCATAGTTTGAAGCGTTGCTAATCATTTGGATGGCTTGTTCCTGTTAGTTTCTTTGTGTAGCAGGACCCGGTACCTTCCTGTCTGGGACCTCCTTTATTTGGTGGAGACGTTATTAGGGATATGTCTGCCCAGGGGAACTGTTGCCTTTTACATTATGCTGATGGGATAACCATCTGGCTGCTGTCTGGCTTTTGTGATTTGGGAGTATAACTTGTCCAATATACCCAGCATCTCTTGGCTGTCTACCTGTGTTTTAGCAAGGAGGCAGGAACATTTCACCCATTCCCCCTCCCCCACCCAGTGTTTTGAATAGAAAGAAGCTTATACAATGAATTACAAACCTAATTTTAAAAGCTGGTTATGTTTGTTGTCAGAGTAGCCTGCTATTTGAGCGAAAACCATTTTGTACATTGGTCAAACCGATTGTCATATGGCTGATAAGTGATACCATAGAATACCTACAGAGCAGAAACAGGCCCTTCAGCCCATCGAGACCACAATGACCCTCTGAAGAGAATCCAACTCAGATCTATCCCCTGATGATATCTGTGAAACCCTACATTTCCCATGGCTGTTCCAGCTAACCGGAATATCCCTCGACACTACGGGCAATCTGTCAAAAATGCCCACCATTGAACAGTGGGAGAAAACCCATACAGATGTAGGGAGAATGTACAAACTTCACACAGACAGTCGCTCAAGAGTGGAATCAAACCCAGGTCTCTGGTGATGTGAGGTAACAGTGCTAACCACCGAGTGACTGTGGCTCTCCTAACTGTTTTGACAAAACATATTCCGTTCTGAGAATCCATACAGAATTGTGATGCATAGTCAACATCCGGTGAGCAGAATAAATGCAAGTGAATGAGACCTGCTGGCTCAAACTCCAGGAATTCCTTCCCGAAGGACATTGTGGGTCCACCACCTGCAACAGTTCAATGTGCAGCTCACCACCAAAACCAGCTCCCGAGCAGCTACGGACAGGCAATCAATACTGGGCCCAGACAGGAACACTCAAACACTGCAAATGAATGAAACTAAGGTGATCACCCAGGGAGTTCCATCTACCTTCCAGTCCCTGGGGGTGTATCCAAGCATTATTCACCATGATCGTACCCATCTGTTGCAGCCTGCAATCCTAACCACCGGTATCCTGAGATATATCAAGGTGAGTGCGGTTAGGACCACAGCTTGATGTGAGAGGAGCCGAATTATTTAATGACAGGCGATGGGAATGCCGTGGTATGGCCTGTTCCTTCACATTTACGTAAGGGTGGTCCTTGTCAATGTCCCCTCTATCTCCACAGCATGTGGGAGGGAATCATGATAACCCATCCAAATACCTTTTTTAATGTAATTCCGATACTTTCAACTTCAAAGATCCCCATCCTAACATTGTCCCTTGGGATAATTGGAATCCCTCGCACCAAGCCCAGTGGCCCACCGAAAGTGTCCTTGCAGCTGTCATTAACCCAGCCCTTGGTGAGCTGCTGTAACTGACAGTGAGGAATGTTAGTGTGGGTGTTCTCCTGGAACAAATATTTACGCTGTTTGTCACTAATCCGGGATGGGACTTTTCTCGAGCATGAAGGATCGCTGCCTTCATTTCATCGTGGATGTCTCTCCCTCACTGTTGTCCCTCAGGGAGGGCTGAATGGCCTGGTGGACAAAGTCACATGGTGATTAATTTAATTTATTTGTCAGCATCCAGTCCGTGTATGACAGACTGTCGGCCTATCTCATTCAAAAATGTATCTGGGTTTGAGACAGAAACAAACAGAGTGGCCTTTTTGGTGCTGCCCACCAGCTGGGTGCCTGGAATGGCTGTTGTGTACGGAGTGAGACCATAAGCTGCTTTACACTGGGTAACCACATGATTCATGGACTCTGATTTCGGCTGTGGCTCAGGGCTGGGGGCAAAAGGTGCAGTTACCTGGGAGACAGGCAGTGGGAGACCCCATCTGTGATGTGTCAGTGTGGGGCCTGTCATTATCTCCCTGGGGAGGTAGAACCCCAAAGGCATACATTATCCCATTCTGGGAGGGTTCCTAGTTCCCTAGGGATTGTATTTGCTCCTGACACCTCCTACTAGGGCCTGATGTGTGTTGCTCCATGTTGCAGGTGTACAGGACCCATGCAGCTGTTTGGAGCTCATACACTGTCCTTCCAGATTGTCAATGTAACCTGAGGCTGCCTCCCCATCCCCAGAGACCCTCCTTTCACTGGATTGGGCTCTTCCCAATTGGAACTGGAGTGGTCCCATGTTGGTGAGATTTTCCTGCAACCTTCTGTCCTGCTCATTGTGTCGGAGACCTAGCTCTGTCACAGCCTGTAGTTTTCCCTTGGGTGACCGGATCCCAGCTGCCTTATCCCAGCCGGGGGTCCTCCAGGCTATCGGCAGTGGAGTGAGCTTTCCAGCTTCCTTCCCCGGTTCTCTTTGGGCATCTCACCACAGCTCCTGTACCAGGAATCCTTCACTGCAAGGCCAGGCTGGCTTCCTGCCAAATTCTGCAGGACTGTTTCACATTTGTACCGGCTCGTGTGCATATTGCTTTGGTCGCTTCTGTATTATGGGATACCTGGGTATGTTCATAGAGTCATAGAGTTCTACAGCATGGAGACAGGCTCTTTGGCCCAAACTGGTCCATTCACACTAACCCAGTTTCCCTGCACTTGACCCATATCATTCCAATACGTTCCTCTCCATGTATTTGTCCAAGTGCATTTTAAATGTTATTGAATGGATCCTCCTCGACCACTTGCACTGGTAGTTCATTCTGTATGTGTACCACCCTCTGGTAAAAGCATTGTCCCTCAGGTTCCCTTTTAATCTTCCCCTTTCTCCTTAAACTGATGCCCTTTCATCCTTGATTCCCCAAGCCTTGGATAAAGACTGAGTGTATTCACCCTATCCATGCCTTCCATGACCTTATACACCTCTATAAGGACACCCCCTCAGTCTCCTACACACGAAAGAAAATGTCCTTGCTTGTCCAACCTCTCTCTATATCTGTCTAGTTGAGTTCTGGCAACATCCTTGTAAGCTTCTTCTGCACTCTTTCCAGTTTAATAACATCCTTCCGATAGCAAGGTGGGTAAAACTGAACACAATACTCCGTGTGCGGCCTCACTAACATCCTGCACAACTACAACAGAACTTCCCAACTTCGATATTCCATGCCCTGACTGGTGAAGGGCCCAGTGTGCCAAAAGACTTCTTCATTGCCCTGTCTCCCTGAGTTCAGAGAGACGTGCTCCTGTCATCCAAGGTCGCTCTGTTCCACTACACTCCTTCAGGGCCTACCATTCCCCATTAAACCCCTGTCTTGATGTGGCTTTCCAAAATGCAAGATCTCGCACTTGTTTATATTAAACTCCATTTGCCATTTCTCAGCCCAATTCCCCAGCTGATCAAGGTCTTGTTGCAATTGCTGAGAACCTTCCTCACTTATTTTAGTGTAATCTGAAAACTTTCTAATCATGCCTTAAACATCCCCATCCAAATCATTGATATAGATAACAAACAGCAATGGGCCTAGCACTGACCAGCTCAGTGGCACAATGGCTCAGTGGTTAGCACTGCTACCTCGAGACATCTCTCTCTCTCTCTCTCACTCTCTCTTTCCCTTGCTCTCACCCCCTCACTCGTATTCTCTCTTTCTCACTCTCTCTCTCCCTTCCCCTCACTCACTCTTCACCCAAACCCTCTCTCTCACCCGTCTCTCTCTCTCCCTTGCGTCTCCCTCTCCCTCATCCTTCTGTCTCTGGCTTGCCCGCTATCTCTCCCTATCACGCTCTGTCCCCTCTCTATCTTTCTCTCTCTCTCTCTCTTTCCCTTCTCGTGCGCTCTTTCACTCTCTCAGACTCTCTCTCTCATTTCCATCCCCTCCTCCCGCTCAGTTGCACCTCTCTCTCTCTTGCCCCCTCTCTCTCTCTCACTCACTCGCCCCCTCTCTCGCCCCACTCTCTTGCTCGACCCTCTCTCTACCCAACTCTATCACCCCTCTCTCTCACCCCTTCACACTCTCAACCTCTCTTGCTCACATCCCCTCTCACTATCAACCCATCTCTCTCACCCTCTCTCCCCCACCTCTCTCTCTCTCTTCCCCTTTCTCTCTGCCCCTCTTGTGCTCTCTACTCCTCTCTCACTCCACCTCTCTCACCCCCCCACTCTCCCCCTCTCTCTCGCCCACCAATCTTCCCCCACCACTCTCCCCCTCCCCCCCTCCCCCTCCCCTTCTCTCCCCCTCTCTCTGCCCCCTCTCTCACCCCTTTCTCTCATGCTTCTCTCTCACCCCTTTCTCTCACCCCTCTCTTTCACCCCTCGTTCACACTCCCACTCACTCTCAACCCATTTCTCTCTCACCCTCTCTCCCTCCCGGCCTCTCTCTCTCTCTTCCCCCTCTCTCTGCCCCCTTGTGCTCTATTCCCCCTCTCTCACTCCACCTCTCTCACTCCCCCTTTCTCCCCTCTCTCCCCCTCACACTTCTCCCCCTCTCTCCCCTCCCTCACCCTCTTCCCCTCCCCTCTGTCTCACCCCTCTGTCTCACCCCTCTCTCTCTCACACCACTCTCTCACCCCTCACACTCCCCCATCTCTCTCGCCCACCTCACTCCCCTTCTCCCCTCTCTCTCACCTCTCTCTCATTCCTCTCTCTTACACCTCTCTCCCCCTCTCTCTCCCCCTCTCTCCCCCCACTGTCTCTGCCCCTCGCTCTCCCATCTCCCCCCTCTCTCTCCCCTCTCTCTCCCCCTCTCTCTCCCTCTCTCTTCCTCTCTCTCCCCCACCACTGCCCTCTCTCCCTCCTCTCTTTCCCCTTTCTCCACCCATCTCACCCCATTTCTCTCACACTCTCTCTCACCTCCCACTCTCTCTCACCCTTCTCTCACACCCTCTCTCCTCCCGTCTCTCCCCTCTATCTAAGCCCCCCGCTCTCCCTCCTTTGTCTCCCCGTCTCTCCCGCTCTCTCTCTCCCTCTTTCTCCTCCTCTCTCTACCCCACCTCTCCCCTCTCCCTCCTCTCTTTCCTCTCTCTCCTCCCTCTCTCCACCCATCTCACCCCATTTCTCTCACACCATCTCTCCCACCCCCCTCTCATTCACCCTTCTCTCACACTCCTCTCTCCTCCCGTTTTTCCCCCGTCTCACACCCCTCTCTCACTCCCCTCTCTCTCACCACTCTCTCACCGCTCTCTCACCCCTCTCTGTCACCCCTCTCTCTGCCACCCTCTCCCTCTACTCCTCTCTCTACCCCTTCTCTACCCCCTCTCTCCCCATCCCCTTCCCCATATGTCTCCCGCTGTTTAATCCCTCTCAACCCCCTCTCTCTCTCCCCCCTCTCTCCCCTTCTCTCAACCCCTCCTCCCCCTCTCCCCCCTCTCTCACCCCTCTATCATTCCTCACTCTCACCCCTCCCTCCCCTTTCTCTCCACCTCTCTCTCCCCCCTCTCTCCCCACTCTCTCTCGCCACATCTCTCCCCCTCCCTCACCCCTCCCTCTCTCTCCCCCTCTCTCTGACCCCCGCTCTCCCCTTCTGTCTCCCCCCTCTCCCGCTCTCTCTCTCCCTCTCTCCTCCTCTCTCTCCCTACCTCTCCCCTCTCTCTCCCCCCTCTCTCTCCCCTCTCTCTCCACCCATCTCACCCCATTTCTCTCACACTCCTCTCTCCCTCTTGTCTCTCCCCCCTCTCACTCCCCTCTCTCTCACCGGTCTTTCACCCCACTCTCTCATCCCTTTCTCTCATCCCTCTCTCTCACCCCTCTCTCTCCCCTTCTCTCGCGCCTCTCTCCCCCATCCCATCCACTCTCTCTCTCTTCCGCTCTCTCTCACCCCTCTCAACCCCCTCTCTCACCCCTCTCTCTTCCCCCCCTCTCTTTCCCGCCTCTCTCTTACCCCCTTTCTCTCACCCAACTCTCAGAAACTCTCCCTGACACGCCGCTCTCTCTCACCCCCTCTCTTCCTCACTCCCTCCGTCTCTTGCTCACACTCTCTCACTCACGTTCTCTCTCGCTCACAATCTCTCTCACTCTCTCTCTCACCCACTCTCTCTCTCGACCACACTCTCTTTCTCACCCCTCTCTCTCTGTCTCACGCCCCTCTCTCTCAGCCCTCTCTCTCTCTCACCCCTCTCTCTCTGTGTCACGCCCCTCTCTCTCACCCCTCTCCCTCTCACCCCTCTCTCTCACCCTCTCTCTCTCTCTCGCTTTCACCCCTCTCTCTTACATCTCTCTCTCTTACCCCTCTTCTCACCCATCTCTCTCTCTCAGCCCTCTCTCACCCCTCTCTCTTACCTCACTCTCTCTCACCCCTCTCTCTCACCCCGTGTCTGCCTCACCTCCTCTCTATCCCAACCCCTCTCTCTCTCACTGCCTCTCTCTCAACACACTCTCTCACTCAACCCCTCTCTCTCTCTCCCCCCTCTCTCTCCCCCTCTATCTCTGCCCATTCTCTCAAACCCTCTCTCTCTAACCCCCTCACTCACCCCGTCACTCTCTCGCCCCCCTCTCTCTCATCCCCTCTCTCTCGCCCCTCTCTCTCACCTCTCTCCCACTCAACCTCTCTCTCTCTCACACCCCTCTCTTTCACCCCTCTCTCTCACCCCTCTCTCTCACCCCTCTCCCTCTCAAACTCTCTCTCTTTCACCCCCCCCCACGCACTGCGTCTCTCTCATCTCCCTCTCTCTCTTCCCCCCTCTCTCTCACCCCATGCTCTCGCTCACCCCTCTCTCTCTCACCCCTCTCTCACCCTCTATCGCTTTCACCCCGTCTCTCACACACTCCCTCTCTCTCGCCCCGTCTCTGTCGCCCCTTTCTCTCTCGCCTCCTCTCTCTCTCGCCTCTCTCTCTTCCCCGTCACACTCTCCACCCTCTCTCTCTCCCCTCTCTCTCCCCCCTCTCTCGCCCTCTATCTCTCCCCCTGTCTCTCACCCCCTGACTCTCTCACCACGTCACTCTCTCTCCCCTCTCTCCCTCACTACTCTCTCTCTCACCCCCACTCTCTCACCCTATCCTCTCGCTCACCCCTCTCTTTCACCCCTCTCCCTCACCCTCTCTCTCTTTCACCCCGTCTCTCACACACTCTCCTCTCTCTCGCCCCCTGTCTCTATCGCCGTCTCTCTCTCGCTCACCCATCTCTCACCCCCTCTCTCTCACCCCTGTCTCTCACCCTCTCTCTCTCTCACCCCAACCTCTCGCTCACCCCCTCTCTCACCCCCTCCCTCACCCTCTCTCTCTTTCACACCGTCTCTCACACAGTCCCTCTCACCTCCGTCGCTCTCGCCGTCTCTCTCTCTCTCTCGCCCCCCTCTCTCGCGCCTTTCTCTCTCCCCCTCACTCTCTCCCTCCTCTCTCTCTCCCTCTATCTCTCTCCCTGTCTCTCAGCCCCTCTATCTCACACCCCCTCACTATCTCACCCCGTCACTGTCTCTCCCACTCTCTCTCTCACCGCCTCGCTCCCAACACCCTCTCTCACTCATCCCCCTCTCTCTCAACCCTCTCTCTGTCTCACCACTCTCTCTCACCCTCTCTCTCATCCCCTCTCTCTCACCCCGTCTCTCTCACCCCCTGTCTGTCTCAGCTCCTCTCTCTCCACCCCTCTCTATCTCTCACCCCCTCTTTCTCACCCCCGTCTGTCTCACCTCCTCTCTCTTTCATACACCTCTCTCTCTCACTGTCTCTCTCGCAACACCCTCTCTCACTCAGCTCCTCTCTCTCACACCTCTCTCTCTCACCCGTTCTCTCTATCTCACTTCACTATCTCACTCACCCCTCTCTCTCTCTCAACCCTCTCTCTCATCCCTCTATCTGTCCCTCTCACCCTCTCTCTCTTTCACCCCGTCTCTCTCTCTCACCCCTCACTCTCTTTCACCCCTCTCTTTCTCACACCTCTCTCTCCCCTCTCTCTACCTCACCCGACTCTCTCTCTCTCACTCCCTCTCAGTCTCTCATCCCTCTCTCTCTCTCACTGCTCTCTCTCTCACCCCCCTCTCACCCCCTCACTCTCTTAAGCCTCTCTCACACCCTCTCTCTCATCCCTCTCTCTCTCACCCACTCTCTTTCTCACTCTCACCCTTCTCTCCCTCACCCCCCTCACTCTCTCACCCCTCTCTATCTCACCCCTCTCTATCTCTCATCCCCCTCTCCCACCCCCGTCTCTCTCACCTCCTCTCTCCCATGCCCCTCTCTCTCACTGCCTCTCTCGCAATACCCTCTCTCACTCATTCCCTCTCTCTCTCACACCTCTCTCTCTCTCTCTCACCCGTTCACTCTATCTCACTTCACTATCTCACTCACCCCTCTCTCTCTCAACCCTCTCTCTCATCCCTCAATCTCTCCCTCTTACCCTCTCTCTCTCACCCCGCGCTCTCTCACCCCTCTCTCTCTTTCACCCCTCTCTTTCTCACCCCTCTCTCTCTCCCCCTCTCTGTCTCTCATCCCCCTCTCTCTCTCACCCACTCTCTCTCTCACCCCCTCTCACACCCTCCCTCTCGCATCCCTCTCTCTCTCTCATCCACTCTCTCTCTCGCTCTCACCCTTCTCTCCCTCACCCCTCTCTCTCACACTCTCTCCCTTTCAACCCACCTCTCACACACTCCCTCTCTCTCAACCCCTCGCTCTCTCATCCCTCTCTCTCTCTCCCACCCTTCTCTCTCTCAGCCACCTCTCTCTCTCACCCTCTCTCACTCACCCTCTCTCTCTTTCACTCCCCTCTCTCACACACTCCCTCTCTCTCACCCCTCTCTCATGCCATGCTCTCTCTCCCCTCTCACTCACCGCTCTCCCTCACTCTCTCTCTTTCTCCCCGTCTCTCACACACTCCCTCCCTCTCGCCCCCTGTTTCTCGCACCACCTCTTTCTGTCCCCCTCACACTCTCGCGCCTCTCTCTCGACCCTCTCTTTCTCTCCCTCTCTCTGTGTCCCTCCTCTCTCTACCCCCTCTATCTCTCCCTTGTCTCTCAGCCCCTCTCTCTCTTTCACCGCCCTCGCTCACACACTGCCTCTCTCTCGCCCTCTCTCTCGCACCCTGTCTCTCTCTCTCTCCCGTCTCTCTCAGCCCTCTCTCTCTCAGCTCTCTCTCCCCCTCTGCTCTCTAACCCTCTCTCTCATCCCTCTCTTACCCCCCTCTCTCTTACACTCCTCCCTCTCTCTCTCACCCCTCTCTAAGCCTTCTCCTATTCTCATCCCTCTCTCTCTTACACCGCTCTCTCTCCCCCCTCTCTCCCCCCCATCTCTCCCTGTTTCTCACCCCCGTCACTCTCTCACCCCATTACTCTCTCCCCCTCTCTCTCACCTCCCCTCTCTCAACACCGTCTCTCACTCATCTCCCCTCTCTCTCACACCCCTCTCTCTCCCCGCCAGTCTCACCCTCTCTCTCACCCTCTCTCTCACCCCCTCTCTCACCCCCTCTCTCTTACCTCCAGTCAGTCTCCCCTCCTCTCTCTCACCCCCTCTCTCTCACCCCTGTCTCACCTCGTCTCGCTCTCTCACCCCCTCTCTCTCAACACCATCTCGCATACACATTCTCTCTCTCTCACCCCCTCTCTCCCTCACCTCTCTTCTCACCCGTTCTCTCTATCTCAACTCACTATCTCACTCATCCCTCTCTCTCACTCTCTCTCAAACCACACTATCTCTCACCCCTCTATCTCACACCCCCTCTCTCGTTCTCTCAACCTCTCTCTCTCACCACCTCACCCTCTCTCCCACGCTTACCCACGGTCTCTCTCACCCACACTCTATCTCACACTCTCACCCGCTCTCTCCCAACCGCTCACACCCCCATCTCTCTCTCATCCCCTTATCTTTCTCACCCTCTCTCTCTCACTCATGCCCCTCTCTCTCACCCCTCTACCTCACCCTCTCTGTCTTTCACCCGTCTCTCACACACTCCCTCAATCTCCTCCCCATCTCCCTCGCCGCCTCTCTCTCAACACCCTCTCTCACTCACCCCTCTCTCTCTCAACCCTCTCTCTCTCTCGCTCTCACCCTTCTCTGTCTGACTCCTCTCATCCCTCTCTCTCACCCTCTCTTTCTTTCACCCATCTCTCACACACTCCCTCAATCTCACCCCCTGTCTCTCTCGCCACCTCTCTCTCAACACCCTCTCTCGCTCTTCCCCTCTCTCTCTCTCACCCCTCTCTCTGTCTCACCCCCCTCTCTCACACTCTCTCTCACCCTCCACTCACACCACCTGTCTGTCTCACCTCCTCTCTCTCCCACCCTTTCTCTCTCTCGCTCTCACCCTTCTATCTTTGACTCCTCTCTCTCGCCTCCTCTCTCACCCCTCTCTCTCTCTCTCAACCCATGCTCTCGCTCACCCCTAGAATTCACCCTTTTCTCTTACCCTCTCTGTCTTTCACCCGTCTCTCACACACGCCCTCAATCTCGCCCCCCTATCTCTCTTGCCGTCTCTCTCTCAACGCCCTCTCTCACTCAACCCTCTCTCTCTCAACCCTCTCTCTTACCCCTCTCTCTCACCCTCTCTCTCTCTCGCTCTCACCCTTCTCTCTGACTCCTCTCTCTCATCCCTCTCTTACCCCTCTCTCTCTTACACTCCTCCCTCTCTCTCACCCCTCTCTCAGCCCTCACATACTCTCACCCCTCTCTCTTACACCACTCAGTCTCTCTTCCCCTCTCTCTTTACCCTGCTCTCTCATCCCACTCTCTCTCCCCTGTCTCTTAAACCTCTCTCTATCTGTCTCACCCATTTCTCATCCTCCACTCTCTCTCAAACCCCTCTCTCTCACCCCTTTCTCAAAACCTCTTTCTCTCACTCTCTCTCACACCTCTCTCTCAACCCTCATCGTCTCAAACCCCTCTCTCTCACCCACCTCTCTCACCCCTCTCTATCTCACCCCTCTCTCTCTCACCCCTCTCTCTCTCAACCCTCTCTCTCGCACCCCTCTCTCTCGCACCCCATGCTCTCACTCACCCCTCTCTGTCTTTCAACTCATCTCTCACACACTCCCTCAATCTCACCCCCGTCTCTCTCGCCACCTCTCTCTCAACACCCTCTCTCACTCATCCCCTCTCTCTCTCACCCCTCTCTCTGTCTAACCACTCTCACTCACCCTCTCACTCACGCCCCACTCACACCACCTGTCTGTCTCACCTCCTCTCTCTCCCACCCTTTCTCTCTGTCAACCCCTCTCTCTCCCACCCGCATCCTTCTCTCTCACCCCTCTCTCTCCCCTCTCTCTCTCACACCCATCTCTCTCTCACACCTCTCTCTCACCTCTCATTCACGCCCCTCTCTCACACACTCCCTCACTCTCGACCCGTCTCTCTCTCACCCTTTTCTCTCACCCCTCTCTCTCTCGCCCCTTTCTCTCTCACTCCATGCTCTAGCTGACCCCTCTCTCTCACCCCTCTCTCTCACCCTCTCTTTCTTTCACCCCGTCTCTCACACACTCCCTCAATCCCGCCCCCTGTCTCTCTCGCCACCTTTCTCTCTCTCCCCCGTCTCTCACCCCCTGACTCTCTCACCCCGTCCCTCTCTCTCCCTCTCTCTCTCTCTCATCGCCTCTCTCTCAACACGCTCTCTCACTCATCACACCTCTCTCATCCCTCTCTCTCTCACCCCATGTCTGTCTCACCTCCTCTCACTCACTCCCCTCTCTCTCATCCTTTCTCTCTCTCACACACCCGCTCTCTCTCACCCCTCTCTCTCTCGTTCACCCCTCTCTCAGCCCTCTCTCTCCCTCACCCGACTCTCTCTCTCGCTCCCTCTCTGTCTCTCACTCCTCTCTCTCTCTCTCTCACCCTCTCACAGTCTCACCCCTCTCTCTCACCCTCTCTGTCTCAGCCCTTCTCTCTGTCTCTCTCTCTCACGCCCCTCTCTCTCACTCCTATCTCCCTCTCACCCCTCTCTCTCAGCCTCTCTCTCTTACACCTCTCTCTCTCAACCCTCTCTCTCACCTCTCTCTCACACACACACATTCTCTCTCTCGCTCTCACCTTTCTCTCTCTCACTCCTCTCTCTCTCACCCTCTCTCTTTCACTGCCCTCTCTAACACACTGCCTCTCTCTCGACCCCTCTGTCTCACCCCGTCTCTCTCTCTCACCCCTCTCTCTCTCTCTCACTTATCTCTCTCACTCCGCTCTCTATCATCCCTCTTTTACCCCCTCTCTCTTACACTCCTCCCTCTCTCTCATCCCTCTCTCAGCCCGCTCATACTCTCACCCCTCTCTCTTACATTACTCTCTCTCTCCTTCTTTCTCCCTCTCTCTCCCTTCCCCTCTCTCTCATCCCGCACTCTCACCCCTCTCTCTTACACCCCTCTCTCTTACACCCCTCTCTATCTCTCTCACCACTCTATCTCACCCACACTCTATATCTCACCCTCTCTCTCTCTCACCCTCTCTCTCTCACCCCTCTCTCTCCCTCTCTCACCCCCCTCTCTCTCACTCCTTCTCTCTCTCACCCTCTCTCTCTCACATCTCTCTCACCCCCCTCAGCCTTCTCTGTCTCACCCCTGTCTCTCTCACACGCCCCTCTCTCACCCCTCTTCCTTACACCCCTCTCTCTCTCCCTCTCTCTCTACCCCTCTCTTTCATGACACTCCCTCACCCCTCTCTCTCTCACCCTCTCTCTCTCTCATCCCCTCTCTCTCAGCCCCTCTCTCTCACCCCCTTCTCTTCCTCACACCTTCTCGCTCTTAACATTCTCTCTCTCACCCCTCTCGCGCTCTCTCACCCTCATTCTCTCTCTCACCTCCCTCTCTCACACGTTCTCTCTCCCTTGCCCCCTACACTCTCCCACTCCATCTCGCCCACTCTCTTTCACGCCCACTCTCTACTTCTGCCCCCCTCTCACTCTCTCTCTCGCCCACTCTCTCTCAACCACTCTCTCTCTCACCCACCCTCTCTCTCGCTCCCTCTCTCTCACACACCCTCTCCCTCTCTCACCCCTCTCGCGCTCACTCTCACTCCCTCTTTCTCAGTCCCTCTCTCTCTCACACCCTCTCTCTCTCACACCCTCTCACTCTCACACCCTCTCACTCTCACTCCCTCTCTCTCACGCCCTGTCTCTCTCTCACACCCCTTCCCTCTCACACCCTCACTATCTCACCCTTTCTCTCTGACCCCTCTCACACCCATGTCTCTCTCCCCTCTCTCTCTCACCCCTCTCGCGCTCTCTCACCTCTCTCTCTTGCCCACTCTCTCTCTCTCGCCCACTCTCTCTCTCTCACCCACTCTCTCTCATCCACTCTCCCTCTCGCCCACTCTCTCTCTCGCCCACTCTCTCTCGCCCACTCTCTCTCTCTCACCCACTCTCTCTCATCCACTCTCCCTCTCGCCCACTCTCTCTCTTGCCCACTCTCTCTCTCGCCCACTCTCTCTCTCTCACTCACTCTCTCTCATCCACTCTCTCTCACACCCACTCTCTCTCACACCCACTCTCTCTCTCACACCCACTCTCTCTCTCACTCACTCTCTCTTTTCACACACTCTCTCACCCACTCTCTCTCTCGCCCACTCTCTCTCTTGCCCACCCTCTCTCTCGCCCACTCTCTCGCCCACTCTCTCTCTCTCGCCCACTCTCTCTCTCACACCCACTCTCTCTCTCTCGCTCACTCTCTCTCTCACACACTCTCTCACCCACTCTCCCTCTCGCCCACTCTCTCTCTCGCCCACTCTCTCTCTTGCCCACTCTCTCTCGCCGACTCTCTCTCTCGCCCACTTTCTCTCTCTCGCTAACTCTCTCTCTAACCCACTCTCTCTCTTGCCCACTCTCTCTCTCGCCCACTCTCTCTCTCACTCACTCTCTCTCTTGCCCACGCTATCTCTTGCCCACTCTCTCTCGTGCACTATCTCTCTCGCCCACTCTTTCTCTCGACCACTTTCTCTCTCTCGCTCACTCTCTCTCTAACCCACTCTCTCTCTCGCCCACTCTCTCACACCCACTCTCTCCCTCTCGCCCACTCTCTCTCTCTCTCACACACTCTCTCTCGCCCACTCTCTCTCTCTCGCCCACTCTCTCTCTCTCTCTCACCCACTCTCTCTCACGCCCACTCTCTCTCTCACCCACTCTCTCTCACGCCCACTCTCTCTCTCACCCACTCTCTCTCACGCCCACTCTCTCTCTCGCCCACTCTCTCTCTCACTCACTCTCTCTCTTGCCCACGCTCCCTCTTGCCCACTCTCTCTCGTGCACTATCTCTCTCGCCCACTCTTTCTCTCGCCCACTTTCTCTCTCTCGCTCACTCTCTCTCTAACCCACTCTCTCTCTCGCCCACTCTCTCACACCCACTCTCTCCCTCTCGCCCACTCTCTCTCTCTCACACACTCTTTCTCGCCCACTCTCTCTCGCCCACACTCTCTCTCACACACTCTCTCTTTCCCACTCTCTCTCTCACACTCTCTCTCTCTCTCGCCCACTCTCTCTCTCACACACTCTCTCTTGCCCACTCTCTCTCTCCCACCCACTCTCCCTCGTGCACTATCTCTCTCGCCCACTCTTTCTCTCGCCCACTTTCTCTCTCTCGCTCAGTCTCTCTCTCTCTCTCTAACCCACTCTCTCTCTCGCCCACTCTCTCACACCCACTCTCTCTCTCTCGCCCACTCTCTCTCTCTCACACACTCTCTCTGCCCACTCTCTCCCTTGCCCACTCTCTCTCTCTCTCACCCACTCTCTCTCACGCCCACTCTCTCTCTCACCCACTCTCTCTCACGCCCACTCTCTCTCTCACCCACTCTCTCTCACGCCCACTCTCTCTCTCACCCACTCTCTCTCACGCCCACTCTCTCTCTCACCCACTCTCTCTCTTGCCCACTTTCTCTCCCGCCCACCCTCCCTTGCCCACTCTTTCTCTCGCTGACTCTCTCTCTAACCCACTCTCCCTCTCCACCACCCTCTCTCTTGCCCACTCTCTCTCTCACCCACTCTCTCTCTCACCCACTCTCTCTCTCGCCCACTCTCTCTCTCACACACTCTCTCTTGCCCACTCTCTCTCTCGCCCACTCTCTCACGCCCACTCTCTCTCTCTCTCACCCACCGTCTCTCTCTCGCCCACTCTCTCTCTCACACACTCTCTCTTGCCCACTCTCTCTCTCACACACTCTCTCTCTCACGCCCACTCTCCCTCGCCCACTATCTCTCTCACCCACTCTCTCTCTCACCGACTCTCTCTCTTGCCCACTCTCTCTCCCGTCTACTCTCCCTCGCCCAGGATCTCTCTCACCCACTCTCTGTCTCGCCCACACTCTCTTGCCCACTCTCTCTCTCACCCACTCTCTCTCTCACCCACTCTCTCTCTTGTCCAATCTCTCTCTCACGCCCACTCTCCCTCGCTCACTCTCTCTCTCACACACTCTCTCTTGCCCACTCTCTCTCTCACACACTCTCTCTCTCACGCCCACTCTCCCTCGCCCACTCTCTCTCTCACCCACTCTCTCGCCCACTCTCTCTCTCACCGACTCTCTCTCTTGCCCACTCACTCTCCCGCCTACTCTCTCTCTCGCCCACTCTCTGTCTCTCCAACACTCTCTCATGACCACTCTCTCTCCCACTCTCTCTCTCTCGCCCACTCTCTCTTGCCAATGCTCTCTCTTGCCCATTCTCTCTCTCGCCCACTCTCTCACTCTCGCCCACTCTCTCTCGCCCATTCTCTCTCTCGCCCACTATGTCCCTCTTGCCCCTCTTACTCTCACCCACACTCTCTCTCTCGCCCACTCACTCTCTCTCTCGCCCACTCACTCTCTCTCTCGCCCACTCTCTCTCTCGCCCACTCTCTCACTCTCTCCCACTCTCTCTCGCCCACTCTCTCTCACGCACTCTCTCACTCTCTCCCATTCTCTCTCTCGCCCACTCTCTCACGCCCACTCTCTCACTCTCGCCCACTCTCTCTCTCGCCCACTCTCTCTCTCGCCCACTATGTCCCTCTTCCCCCCCTCTCACTCTCACCCACACTCTCTCTATCGCCCACTCACTCTCTCTCTTGCCCACTCTCTCTCCCGCCGACTCTCCCTCGCCCACTATCTCTCTCACCCACTCTCTGTCTTGCCCGCTTTCTCTCTCTCGCTCACTCTCTCTCTCACCCACTCTCTCTCTCGCCCACTCTCTCTCTCTCACCCACTCTCTCTCACCCACTCTCTCTCTCGCCCGCTTTCTCTCTCTCGCCCACTCTCTCTCTCGCCCACTCTCTCTCTCACCCACTCTCTCTCTCATCCACTCTCTCTCGCCCACTATCTCTCTCTCGCCCACTCTCTCTCTCACCCACTCTCTCTCTCATCCACTCTCTCTCGCCCACTATCTCTCTCTCGCCCACTCTCTCTCTCACCCCACTCTCTCTCTCATCCACTCTCTCTCGCCCACTATCTCTCTCTCGCCCACTCTCTCTCTCATCCACTCTCTCTCGCCCACTAACTCTCTCACCCACTCTCTGTCTCTCCAACACTCTCTCATGACCACTCTCTCTCCCACTCTCTCTCTCTCTCTCGCCCACTCTCTCTCGCCCACTCTCTCTCTCTCGCCCACTATGTCCCTCTTCCCCCCTCTCACTCTCACCCACACTCTCTCTATCGCCCACTCTTTCTCTCTCTCGCCCACTCTCTCTCACCTAATCTTTCGTCCAGTCTCTCTCTCACCCACTCCCTCTTGCCCACTCTCTCTCGGCCACACTATCTTTCACCCACTCTCTCACTCTCTCTCTCTCACTCTTTCGCTCACCCACTCTATATCTCGCCCACTCTCTCACTCTCTCCCACTCTCTCTCTCGCCCACTCTCTCACTCTCGCCCAGTCACACTCTCGCCCACTCTCTCTTTGGTCCGGTCTCTCTCTCACCCACACTGTGTCTCGCCCACTCTCTCTCTCGCCCGCTTTCTCTCTCACCCACACTCTCTCTCGCCCACTCTCTTACTCTTTCCTACTCTCTCTCTCGCCCACTCTCTCCCACGCCCACTCTCTCATTCTCTACCACTCTCTCTCTCTCGCCCACTCTCTCATTCTCTTCCACTCTCGGTCTCGCCCACTCTCTGTCTCGCCCACTCACACTCTCGTCCAGTCTCACGCTCACCCACTCTCTCTCTCGCCCACTCTCTTACTCTCTCCTACTCTCTCTCTCGCCCACTCTCTCCCACGCCCACTCTCTCATTCTCTACCACACTCTCTCTCGCCCACTCTCTTACTCTTTCCTACTCTCTCTCTCGCCCACTCTCTCCCACGCCCAATCTCTCATTCTCTACCTCTCTCTCTCTCGCCCACTCTCTCATTCTCTTCCACTCTCGGTCTCGCCCACTCTCTGTCTCGCCCACTCACACTCTCGTCCAGTCTCACGCTCACCCACTCTCTCTCTCGCCCACTCTCTTACTCTCTCCTACTCTCTCTCTCGCCCACTCTCTCCCACGCCCACTCTCTCATTCTCTACCACTCTCTCTCTCGCCCACTCTCTCATTCTCTTCCACTCTCGGTCTCGCCCACTCTCTGTCTCGCCCACTCACTCTCTCTCGCCCAGTCTCACTCTCGCCCACTCTCTCTCACCCACTCTTTCTTTGGCCCAGTTTCACGCTCACCCACTCTCTGTCTCACCCACTCTCTCTCTCACCCACTCTCTCTCTCACCCACACTCTCTCTCGCCCACTCTCTCACTCTAGCCCTCTCACTCTCTCACCCACTCTCTTTCTCGCTCACACTCTCTCCTGCCCACTCTCTCTCTCGCCCAATCTCTCATTCTCGCCCACTCTCTCTCGCCAACTCTCTGTCTCGCCCACTATGTCCCTCTTCCCCCTCTCACTCTCACCCACACTCTCTCTCTCGCCCACTCACTCTCACTCTCACCCACACTCTCTCTCTCGCCCACTCTCTCACTCTCGCCCACTCTCTCTCGCCCATTCTCTCTCTCGCCCACTATGTCCCTCTTCCCCCTCTCACTCTCACCCACACTCTCTCTCTCGCCCACTCACTCTCACTCTCACCCACACTCTCTCTCTCGCCCACTCTCTCTCGCCCATTCTCTCTCTCGCCCACTATGTCCCTCTTCCCCCTCTCACTCTCACCCACACTCTCTCTATCGCCCACTCACTCTATCTCTCGCCCACTCTCTTTCGCCCACTCTTTCTCTCTCTCGCCCACACTCTCTCTCACTCACTCCCTCTTGCCCACTCTCTCTCTCGCCCACTATCTCCCTCTGCCCCCTCTCTCTCGCCAACTCTCTCTCTCGCCCATTCTGTCTCACCCACTCTCTGTCGCACACTCTCTCACCCACTCTCTCTCTAGCCCTCTCACTCTCTCACCCACTCTCTCACTCTCGCCCTTTCTCTCTCTCTCACCCACTCTCTCTCTCACCACACTCTCTCTCGCCCAATCTCTCACTCTAGCCCTCTCACTCTCTCACCCACTCTCTCACTCTCGCCCTTTCTCTCTCTCACACCCACTCCCTCTCTCGCCCACTCTCTCTCTCACCTACTCTTTCTCTATTGCCCCACACTTTCTTTCGCCCACTCTCTCTCGCCCTCTCTCTCTCCCACTCTCTCTCTCGCCCACACTCTCTCTCGCCCACTCTCTCTCCCCCACTCTCTCACTCTCTCCCACTCTCTCTCGCCCACTCTCTCTCGCCCACACTCTCACTCTCTCCCCCACTTTCTCTCGCCCACTCTCTCACTCTCGCTCAGTCTCACTCTCACCCACTCTCTGTCTCGCCCACACTCTCTCTCACCCACACTCTCTTTCGCCCACTCCCTTTGCCCACTCTCTCTCTCGCCTACTATCTCCCTCTGCCCCCTCTCTCTCACCCACTCTCTCTCACCCACTCTCCCTCTGCCCCCTCACTCACTCTCTCCCACACTCTCTCTTGCCCGCTTTGTCTCACCCCCACTCTCTCATTTCCACTCTCTCTCTCGCCCACTCTCTCTCTTGCCCACTCTTTATCTCACCACTCTCTCTCACCGACTCTCGCCCGCTCTGTCTCTATCGCCCACTCTGTCTCTCTCCCACTCTCTCTCTCACCAACTCCTAACACGCCCAGTTTCTCTCTCACCCACTCTCTCTCTCTTCCACTCTCTCTCTCACCCACTCTCTCTCTTGCCCACTCTCTCTCTCGCCCAGACTCTCTCTCTCGCCCACTCACACTCTCTCTCGACAATCTCTCTCTCGCCCACTCTCTTTCGCCCACTCTTTCTCTCTCTCGCACATCTCTCTCACCCAATCTCTCTTTTGCGCAGTCTCTCTCTCACCCACACTCTCTCTCGCCCACTCCCTTTGCCCACTCTCTCACTCTTGCCCACTATCTCCCTCTGCCCCCCTCTCTCTCACCCACTCTCTCTCGCCCATTCTCCCTCTGCCCCCTCACTCACTGTCGCCCACACTCTCTCTCGCCCACTCTGTCTCACCCCCACTCTCTCACTTCCACTCTTTCTCTCCCCCACTGTCTCTCGCCCACTCTCTGACGCACACTCTCTCGCCCACTCTCTCTCTCGCCTTCACTCTCTCTGACCCACTGTCTGTCGCCCACTCTTTCTCTCGCCTACTCTTTCTCTATCGCCCACACTCTCTCTCGCCCACACTCTCTCACCCTCTCTCTCTCTCGCCCACTCTCTCTCTCGCCCACTCTTTCTCTCACCACTCTCTCTCACCGACTCTCGCCCACTCTGTCTCTATCGCCCACTCTTTCTCTCCCACTCTCTCTCTCACCAACTCCTAACTCGCCCAGTTTCTCTCTCACCCACTCTCACTCTCTTCCACTATCTCTCTCTCCACCACCCTCACTCTCGCCCACCTCTCTCTCTTGCCCACCCTCTCTCTCCCCCACACTCTCACTCACCCTCACTCTCTCTCTCACCCATTCACTCTTTCGCCCAGTCTTTCTCTCGTCTATTCTCTCTCTCCCTCTCTCTCGCCCACTCTCTTCCTCGTGCACTATCTCTCTCTGCCCCCTCTCTCACTCTCACGTGCACACTCTCTTGCCCACACCTGCTCTCGCCCACTCTCTCTCTCGCCCACTATCTCCCTTGCCCACACTCTCTCACCCCAATCTCTCTCTCGCCCACTCCCTCACTCTCACCCACTCTCTCTCACCCCACTCTCTCACTCCCACTCTTTCTCTCACCCACTCTCTCACTCCCACTTTCTCACTCACACGCTTTCTCTCGCCCACTCCCTCTCTTATCCCCTCTCTCTCTCTCGCCCACTCTCTGTCACCCACACTCTCTCTCTTGCCCACTCTCTCCCTCTGCCCCTCTCTCATTCTCTTCCACTCTCGCTCGCCCACTCTCTCACTCTCGCCCACTGTCTCTCTCTCACCACTCTCTCTCACAGCCATTCTCTCTCTTGCCCCCTCTCTCACTCTCTCCCACTCTCTCTCTCGCCCACTCTCTCTCTCACCCACTGTCTCTCGCCCAGTCTCCCTCTCGTCCTCTTTCTCTCCAACTGTCTCTCTCTCTCACCCACTCTCTCTCTCGCCCACTCTCTCTCTCTCGCCCACTCTCTCTCTCGCTCAGTCTCTCCCTCGCCCGCTCTCTCTCCCCCACTCTCTCTATTGCCCACTCTCTCTCTTGCCCACTCTCTCTCGCCCACTCTCTCACTCTCGCCCACTCAGTCTGTCTTGCCCAATCTCTCTCTTCCACACACTCTAACCCGCCCATTCTCTCTCCGTCACGCACTCACTCTCTCTCTCTCTCTCTCTCTCTCCCACTCATCTCTCGCCCACTCAAGCTCTCACCCACTCTCTCTCTCTCGCCCACTCTCTCTCTCGGCCACTCTCTCACTCTCGCCCACTCTCTCTCTCACCCACTCTCTCTCTCTCGCCCACTCTCTCTCTCTCGCCCACTCTCACTCGCCCATTCTCTCTCCCTCGCCCACTCTCTCTCTCTCGCCCACTCTCTCTCTCCCGCCCACTCTCACTCGCCCATTCTCTCTCCCTCGCCCACTCTCTCTCTCTTTCGCCCACTCTCTCTCACCCCCACTCTCTCTCGCTGACACCCTCTGTCGCCCACTCTCTCTCTCTCAACCATTCTCCCTCTCTCACCCATTCTCTCTCTCGCCCACTGTCTCTCTCGCCCACTCGCTTACTCTCTCCCACTCTCTCTCTCTCGCCCACTCTCTCTCTCCCGCCCACTCTCACTCGCCCATTCTCTCTCCCTCGCCCACTCTCTCTCTCTTTCTCCCACTCTCTCTCACCCCCACTCTCTCTCGCTGACACCCTCTGTCTCTCTCGCCCACTCCCTTACTCTCTCCCACTCTCTCTCTCGCCCTCTGTCTCTCTCTCTCACACGCTCTCTCGCCCACTCTCTCTCTCTCGCCCACTCTCTCTCCCGCCCACTCTCACTCGCCCATTCTCTCTCCCTCGCCCACTCTCTCTCTCTTTCTCCCACTCTCTCTCACCCCCACTCTCTCTCGCTGACATCCTCTGTCGCCCACTCCCTTAGTCTCTCCCACTCTCTCTCTCGCCCTCTGTCTCTCTCTCTCACACGCTCTCTCGCCCACTCTCTCTCTCTCGCCCACTCTCACTCTCGCGCCCACTCTCTCTCTCACCCACTCTCTCGCTCTCATCCACTCTCCCTCTCACCCACTCTCACTCTCTCCCACTCTCACCCTCGCCCGCTCTCTCACTCTCACCCACACTCTCCCGCTGCCCCCTCACTCACTCTCGCCCACTCTCTCCAACTCTCTCCTGCACCACCCTCACTCTCTCCAGCCCTTCGCTCTCACTTGCACTCTCTTTCACTTACTCCCCTCTCTCTCACTTATCCCCGTCTGTCGCTCTCTCTCGCTCTTGCTCTATCTCTCTCTTGCTCTTCCTGTGTCATTCTCTCCCTCTTTTGCTCATCTGCTCTCACGCCATCTCCCCCTCTCTTGCTCCCCCTTACTCCCCCTCATTGTCCCCTCTCCCTCACACTGTCTCATCTCCCCTCTCGTCCCCTCTCTCTCCCCCTCTCTCTCCCCCTCTCTCTCCCCCTCTCGTCCCCTCTCTCTCCCCCTCTCTCTCCCTCTCTCTCTTCCCCTCTCTCTTCCACTTCCTCGTCTCCCTCTCGCATCCCCTTTCTCTCCCCCTCACGTTCCCTCTCTCTCCCCCATCGCCCCCTCTCCCTCCTCCCCTCTCTCTCCCTCTCTCACCCCTGCTCTCTCCCCCTCTCTCTCCCTCTCTCGCCCCCATCATTCCCTCTCTCTCTCCCTGTATCGTCCCCTTTCTCTACCTCTCTCTCCATTTCTCTGCCTCCCTTGTCCCCTCTCTCTCCCACCATTGTCCCCTCTCTGTCCCTCCCTCATCCCCTCTCTCTCCCCCTCTCGTCCCCTCTCTCTCCCTCCTTCGTCCCCTCTCTCTCCCCTCTTGTCCCCTCTCTCTCCCTCCCTCGTCCCCTCTCTCTCCCCATATCGTCCCCCTTTCCCTCTCCCTCCCTCTCTCTCCCCCCATTGTCCTCTCTCTCTGTCTCTCTCGCTCTCTCCGTCATCCCCCCTCTCTCCCTCTCTCATCCCCTGTCTCTCCCACTCTCCCTCACTCTCTCTCCCCGCATCGTCCCCTCTCTCTCCCCGTATCGTCCCCTTTCTTTCCCTCTCTCTCCTTCTCTCGTCACCCTATCTCTCCCCCACTCTCGTCCCCTCTCTCCCCCCCAAACGTCCCCTCTCTCTTCCTCTCTCATACCCGCTCTCGCCCCCCTCTCTCCCTCACTCGCCCCCCATCGTCCCCTCTCTCACCCTCATTCGTCCCCTCTCTCTCCCTCTCTTATCCCCACTCTCTCACCCTCATGTCCCTATCTCTCCCACGTTGTCCCCTCTTTCTCCCTCTCTTCCTTCTCTCTCCGTCTCTCTCCATCTCTCTCCTCCATCGTCCCCTCTCTCCCTCTCTCGTCCCCTGTCTCAACCCCATTGTCCCCCTCTCTCCCCCTCTCTCTTCCTCTCCCCCATCCTCCCCTCCCTCTCCCCTCTCGTTCCCCTCTCTCCCCATCGTCCCCCCTCTCTCCCATCTCTCTGCCCTCACTCTCTCCTTTCTCTCCCTCTCTCATCCCCTCTCTTTCCACCTCTCGTCCCCTCTCTCTCCCCCTTTCTCGTCCCCTCTCTCTCTCCCGCTCTCGTCCCCTCTCTCCCCCTCTCGTCCACTCTCTCTCCCCCATCGTTCCCTCTCTCTCATGCTCTCGTCCCCTCTCCCCATCATTCGTCCCCCCTCTCTCCCACATCATCCCCCTCTCTCCCCCATCGTCACCTCTCTCTCCCCCTCTCGTCCCTCTCTCCCTCCTCTCATCCCCTCGCTCTCCCCTCTCTCTCCTTCTCTAAACCCTCTCTCTTCCCCGCTCTCTCCCCCTCTCTCTCCCCATTCTCCCCTCTCTCTCTCCCTCTCTTTCCCCCTCTCGTCCTCTCTGTCCCCCGCTATTGCCCCCCCCCTCTCTCACCCTCTCTCCCCTCTCTCCCTCCCCTCTCTGTCCCATTCACGTGTCCTCTCTACCTCTCTCGTCACCCCTCTCTACCCCTTCGTCCTCTCTCTCTCTCTCTCCCTCTCGTCCCCCTCTCTCCCCCATCGTCCCCTCTGTCTCCCCTCATTCTCTCCCCATCATGCCCTCTCTCTCCCCAATTATCCCCTCTCTCTCCCTCTCTCTCCTCTATCTCCCTCACTCTCCCCTCTCTCCCCCCCCATCGTCCTCTCTCTCCCCCCATCATCCCCTCTCTCTCCACTCTCTCTCCCCCCTCTCTCTCTCCACATCATCCAGTCTCTCTCCCTCTCTCTCTCCCCTCTGCCTCCCCTCTCTCTCCTCCATCGACCCCTCTCTCTCCGTCTCTCTATCGCCCATCGTCCCCTCTCTCCCCTCTCTCTCCCCACATCGTCCCCTCTCTCTCACCCTCTCGTCCCCTCTCTCCACTTCTCTCGGGCCTTCTCTCCCCCATCATGCCCTCTCTCTCCCCCATTGTGCCCTCTCTCTCCCTCTGTCTCCCCCCATTGTCCCCTCTCTTCCCGTCCTTCGTACCCTCTCTCTTCACATCGTGCCCTCTCTTTCCCCCAGTCGTCCCCTCTCTCTCCCTCTCTCTCCCCCCATTGGCTCCTCTCTCTCACTCTCTCTCCCCTCTCTCCCTCTCTCTCCCCTCACTCTCCACACTCTCTCCCCTCTCTCCCCACATCGCCCCTCTCTCTCCCCCTCTCTCCCCCCTATCCTTCTCTCGTCCACTCTCTCTCCCCCTCTCGTCCACTAGCTCCCCCTCTCATCACCTGCTCCCCCCTCTCTTCCCTCTCTCTCTCTCTCATCACCTCTCTCCCTCTCTCAATCCTCTCTCTCCACCCTGGTCCTCTCTCTCTCTCTCCCCCTCTTGTCGCACTTCTGTTACACTCTCCCTCCTCCATCTCTCTGCCTCTCACTCCTCCAATCTTCCCCCATCGTCCCCTCTCTCTCCTTCTCTCGTCCCCTCTCTCTCTCCCCCCGTCCCCTCGCTTCGCCCTCTCATCACCTCTCTCCCCCGATCTCTTCCCCTCTCTCTCTCGACCACTCTCTCTCCGATCACGTCAACTCTCTCTCCCCTCTCGTCCCTTCTCACCGCCCTCATCCAATCTCTCTCCCCTCTCTCGTCCCCTCTCCCTCCCCCCTCTCTGCCTCTCCCGTCCCCTCTGTCTCCCTCTCCCTCCCCGTCACCCCCATCGTCCCTGCTCTCTCCACCTTTCGTCCACTCTCTCTGCCCCATCATCCCCTCTCTCTCCCCCATCCTCCCATCTCTCTCCCTCTCACAACCCCCCTCTCTCAACCTCTCGTCCCCTCTCTCTCCCCTCAGCGACCCTTCTCTCTCATCCCCATCCCCACCCTCCCATCTCATCCCCTCTCTCTCCCCCATCCTCCCATCTCTCTCCCTCTCACAACCCCCCTCTCTCAACCTCTCGTCCCCTCTCTCTCCCCTCAGCGACCCTTCTCTCTCATCCCCATCCCCACCCTCCCATCTCATCACCTCTCTCTCCCTCTCTCCTCCCCTTTCTCTCCCTCCCCTCTCTTTCTCTCTCTCGTCCCTTTTCTCTCCACCCTCATCCTCTCTCTCTCCTCCTCTTGTCCCACCTCTCTTGCCCTCTCTCTCCCCTCTCTCCCCACTCACTGCCCCCCTCCGCCCATCGTCCACTCTCTCTCCCCCTCTCGTCCCCTCACTACCCCCTCTCATCACCTCTCTCCCCTCTCTCTTCCTCTCTCTCCATCTCTCTCTCCTCCCTATCACCTCTGTCATCCCCTCTCTCTCCCCCTTTCTCCCTCTCTCGTCCCCTCTCTCTCTCTACCGCCATCATCCCTCTCTGCCCCCTCTCTCCCCCTCTCTCTCTCCTCTCTCTACCCCCATCATCCACTCTCACTCCCTCTCTCATCACCTCTCTCCCCCTGTCATGCCCTCTCTTTCCCTATCGTCCCCTCTCTCATCCCCTATTGTCCATTCTCTCACACCCCCATTCCCCCTCTCTGCCCCCTTGTCTCTTCTCTCTCCCTATCTCCTCCCCTCCCTCTCCCTCCCCTCTCTCCCCCTCTCTACTCCCCTCTCTCTCCCCACCCTCCCCCCATCGACCCCTCTCTCTCCATCTCTCCACACTCGTCCTCTCTCTCTCCCCTCTTGTCCCACATCTATTACCCTCTCTCTCACCCCTCTCTACCCCTCTCACCCCCCTCTCTTCCCCATCATCCCCTCTCTCTCCTTCTCTCGTCCCCTCTCTTTCCCCCTCTCGTCTGCTATCTCCTCCTCTCATCACCTGCTCCCCCCTCTCTTCCCCCCCCTCTCTCGTCCCCTCTCTCTCTCGTCCCCTCTCTCTCCTCCTCATGTCACCTCTCTCCCCTCTCTCATCCTCTCTCTCCCCCTCTCATCCCCTCTCTCTCCCCACTCTCGTCCCCCGCTCTCTCCTTCTCTCTCAACGTCACCCCCCATCGTCCCCGGGCTCTTCCCCTCTCATCCCCTCTCTCTCCCCCATCATCCCTTGTCTCTATCCCATCCTCCCCTCTCTCTCCCACTCTCGTCCCCTCTCTCTCTCCCCCTATCGTCCCTTCTCTCTCACACCCGTTCACTCTCTCCCCTCTCGTCACCTCTCTCTCACATCTCTCCTCACCTCTCTCTCCCTCACATTTCTCTCCCCCTCTTGACCCTCTCTCTCCATCCTCGTCCTCGCACTCTCCCCCTCTTGTCCCACCTCTCGTACCCTCTCTGTCCCTCCACTCTCCCCCTCTCACTTCCCCACTATCCCCCCATCGTCCCCTCTCTCCCCTCCTCTCTTCTCCTCGCTCCCCCCTCTCATCACCTCTCTCCCCAACAACTTCCCCCCCTCTCTATCTCTCGTCTCCTCTCTCTCCCCCTCTCATCCCCTCTCTCCCCTCTCTCGTCCCCTCTTCCTACCCCTCTCTCCCTCTTTCTTCCCCTCTCTCTCCCCATCACCCCCATCCTCCCCTCTCTTTCCCCCTCTCGTCCCCTCTCTCTTCCACATCATCCCCTCTCTCTCCCCTTCTCCTCCCCTCTCTCTCCCCCTCTCGTCCCCTCCCTCTCCCCCTCTTGTCCCACTTCTGTTACCCTCTCCCTCCCCCTCTCTCCGCCTCTCACTCCTCCACTCTCCCCCCATCATCCCCTCTCTCTCCTTCTCTCGTCCCCTCTCTCTCCCCCCCTCTCGTCCCCACGCTCCCCCCTCTCATCACCTCTCTCCCCCCTCTCTCTTCCCCTCTCTCTCTCGTCCACTCTCTCTCCCCCTCACGTCACCTCTTTCTCCCCTCTCTCGTCCCCTCTCCCTCTCCCTCTCTCTCTCCCTCTCTCGTCCACTCAGTCTCACTGTCTCTCCCCGTCACCCCCATCGTCCCCGCTCTCTCCACCTCTCGTCCCATCTCTCCCCCCCCATCATCCCTTCTCTCTCACCCCCTTCCCCCCCTCCCCTCTCGTCCCCTCTCTCTCCCTCTCCCCTCCCCTCTGTCTCCCTCCCCTCTGTTTCCCTCTCTCATCCCTTCTCCCTCCACCCTCATCCTCTCGCTCTCCCCCTCGTGTCCCACCTCTCTTGGCCTCTCTCTCGCCCCTCTCTCCCCCCTCACTGCCCCCCTCTCCCCCCATCGTCCCCTCTCTCTCCCCCTCTCGTCCCCTCACTACCCCCTCTCATCACTTCTTTCCCCTCTCTCTTCCCCTCTCTCTGTCTCTCTCTCGGCATTATCACCAATCTCGTCCCCTCTCCCTCCCCCTTTCTCCCTCCCTTGTCCCCTCTCTCTACCACCATCATCCCCTCTCAGTCCCCTCTCTCCCCTCTCTCTCCCCTCTCTCTACCCCCATCGTCCACTCTCTCTCCCTCTCTCATCACCTCTCTCCCCCCTCATGCCTTCTGTCTCCCCCATCGTCCCCTCTCAAACCCCCTATCGTCCCTTCTCTCTCACCAACATCCCCACTCTGTCCTTGTTGTCCCCTCTCTCCCTCTCTCCCCCTCCCTCCCCTCTCTCTCCCTCTCTCCTCCCCTCTCTCTCCCTCCCCTCTCTCCCCCTCTCTCCTCCGCCCTCTCTCCCTCCCCCTTCTCTCCATCTCTCATCCCATCTCTCTCCACACTCGTCCTCTCTCTCTCCCCCTCTTGTCCCACCTCTCTTACCCTCTCTCTTCCCCCTCTCTCCCCTCTCACTCCCCCCCTCTCCCCCATCGTACCCTCTCTCTCCACACTCGTCCCATCTCTCTCCCCCTCTTGTCCCACCTCTCTTACCCTCTCTCTCCCCGCTCTCTCCCCCTCTCACTTCCCTCTTCCCCCATCATCCCCTCTCTCTCCCTCTCTCGTCCCCTCTCTCCCCCCTCTTCCCCTCATTCTGCCCCTCTCGTCACCTCTCTCACCCCTCTGTCTCACCTCTCTCTCCCCTCTCTCTCCCCTCTCTCTCCCTCTCTCGTCCCCTCTCTCCCCCACTCTCGTCCGCTACCTCTCCCGTCTCGTCCACACTCTTTCCCTCTCTCTCCCCCCTCTCATCCCCACCTCCCCCCCCTCTTGTCCCCTCTCTCCCCCCCCTCTCATCACCTCTCTCCCTCTCTCTCCCCCCCTCGTCACCTCTCTCTCCCCTCTCTCTCTCCTCTCTTGTCCCCTCTCTCTCCCCCCCATGGGCCCCTCTCTCTTTCCTCTCTCTCCCCCCTGTGCCCCCATCGACCCGTCTCTCCCGCCCATTCGTCCCCCTCTCTCCCCCTCTGGCGCCCTCTCTCTCCCCCCATCGTCCCCCTTCTCTCCCTCTCATCTCTCTCCTATCCCTCCCCATCGTCCCCTCTCTCTCCCCCTCTCGTACCTTCTCTCTCACCCCCGTCCCCCCCTCCATCTCTTGTCCCCTCTCTCTACCTCTCTCATCCCCTCTAATTCCCCCCCCTCATCCTTTCTGTCTCCCCCTCTTGTCCCATATGTCTTACACTCTCTCTCTCCCTCTCTCCCCCTCTCACTCCACCTCTCTCCCCCCATCGTCTCCTCTTTCTCCCCCTCTCGTCCCCTCACTCCCCCCTCTCATCACCTCTCTCCCTCTCTCTCCCCTCCCTCTCACCTCTCTCGTTCCCTCTCTCTCACTCCCTCTCTCGTCCCCTCTCTCTCCCCCATCATCCTCTCTCTGCCCCCTCTCTCCCCCTCTCTCTCCCCTCTCTCTACCCCCATCTTCCCCCTCTCTTCCCCATCGCCCGCGCTCTCTCCCCCCTATCATCCCTTCTCTCTCACCCCCATCCCCACTCTCTCCCCTCTCGTTCCCTCTCTCCCTCTCTCCTCCCCTCTCTCTCCCTCCCCTCTGTTTCCCTCTCTCGTCCCTTCTCTCTCCACCCACGTCCTCTCGCTCTCCCCCTCTTGTCCCACCTCTCTTGGCCTCTCTCTCGCCCCTCTCTCCCCCCTCACTGCCCCCCTCTCCCCCATCGTCCCCCTCTCCCCCTCTCGTCCCCTCACTACCCCCTCTAATCACCTCTCTCCCCTCTCTCCCTCTCTCTCCCCTCCCTCTAACCTCTCTCGTCCCCTCTCTCTCCCCCTTTCTCCCTCTCTTGTACCCTCTCTCTACCCCCATCATCCCCTTTCTGCCCCCCTCTCCCCCTTTCTCTCCCCTCTCTCTCCCCCTCTTGTACCTTCTCTCTCACCACCGTCACCCCCTCCCTCTCTCGTCCCCTCTCTCTCCCCCTCATCCTGTCTGTCTCCCCCTCTTGTCCCATCTCTCTTGCACTCTCTCTCCCCCCTCCCCCCTCTCACTCCACCTCTCTCCCCATCGTCTCCTCTCTCTCCCCCTCTCGTCCCCTCACTCGCCCCTCTCATCACCTCTCTCCCCTCTCTCCCTCTCTCTCTCCCCCCCCACCTCTGTCATCCCCTCTCTCTCTCTCCCTCTCTCCCTCTCTCATCCCCTCTCTCTCCCTCATTATCCCCTCTCTGTCCCCTCTCTCCCCCTCTCTCTCCCCTCTCTCTAACCCCATCGTCCCCTCTCTTCCCTATCGTCCTCTCTCTCTCCCCCATCATCCCTTCTCTCTCACCCCCGTCTCCACTCTCTCCGCTCTCGTCCCCTCTCTCCCTCTCTCCTCCCCTCTCTCTCCCTCTCTCGTCCCCTCTCTCTCCACAGTCGTCCTCTCTCTCCCCCTCTCTCCCCCGCTCACCCCCCTCCCCCATCATCCCCTCTCTCTCCTCTTGTCCCCTCTCTCCCCTCCTCTCTTCCCCTCGCCCCCTCTCATAATCTCTCTCCCCCTCTGTCGTCGCCTCTCTCTCCGTCTCTTGTTCCCTCTCTCTCCCTCTCTAGCCCCCTCTCTCTCCCTCTCTCGTTCCCCCCTCTCTCTCACTCTCTCGTCCCCTCTCTCCCCCCTCTCGTCCCCTCATTCCACCCCTCTTGTCACCTCTCTCTCCCCTCACTCTCACCTCTCTCGTCCCCTCTCTCTCCCCCCTCTCGTCCCCACGCTCCCCTGTCTCATCACGTCTCTCCCCCTCTCTCTTCCCCTCTCTCTCTCGTCCACTCTCTCTCCCCCTCACGTCACCTCTCTCTCCCCCTCCCTCGTCCGCTCTCTTCCCCTCGCATCCAATCTCTCTCCCCTCTCCCTTCCCCTCTCCCTCCCCCTCTCTCTCTCCCTCTCTCAGCCCCGCAGTCTCCCTCTCTCTCCCCGTCACCCCCATCGTCCACGCTCTCTCCACCTCTCGTCCCCTCTCTCTCCCCCCAATCATCCCCTCTCTCTCTCCCCCATCCTCCCATCTCTCTCCCTCTCTCGACCTCTCTTTTCCCCCTCTCGTCCCCTCTCTCTCCCCCCATCGACCCTTCTCTCTCACCCCCATCCCCCCTCCCCTCTCGTCCCCTCTTTCTCCCTCTTCCCTCCCCTCTGTTTCCCTCTCTCGTCCCTTCTCTCTCCACCCTCGTCCTCTCGCTCTCCCCCTCTTGTCCCACCTCTCTTGGCCTCTCTCTCGCCCCTCTCTCCCCCTCACTGCCCCCCTCTCCCCCCCATCGTCCCCTATCTCTAACCCTCTCGTCCGCTCACTACCCCCCTCTCATCACCTCTCTCCCCCTCTCTCTTCCCCTCTCTCCGTCTCTCTCTCGGCGTTATCACCTCTCTTGTTCCCTCTCTCTCCCTCTCTCGCCCCCTCTCCCTCCCTCTCTCCTCCCCTCTCTCTCCCTCCCCTCTCTCCCTCTCTCAATCCTCTCTCTCCGCCTTCCTCCTCTCTCTCTCCCCCCTTGTCCCACTTCTGTTGCCCTCTCCATCCCCCCTCTCTCCGCCTCTCACTCCTCCACTCTCCCCCATCGTCCCCTCTCTCTCCTTCTCTTGTCCCCTCTCTCTCCCCCCTCTCGTCCCCTCACTACCCCCTCTCATCACCTCTCTCCCCTCTCTCTTCCCCTCTCTCCGTCTCTCTCTTGGCCCTATCAACTCTCTCGTCCCCTCTCTCTCCCCCTTTCTCCCTCTCTTGTCCCCTCTCTCGACCCCCATCATCCCCTCTCTGCCCCCTCTCTCCCCTCTCTCTCCCCTCCCTCTACCCCCATCGTCCACTCTCTCTCCCTCTCTCATCACCTCTCTCCCCCTCTCATGCCCTGTCTCTCCTCCCATCGTCCCCTCTCTCTCTCCCTCTCGTACCTTCTCTCTCACCCCTGTCTCCCCTCCCTCTCTCGTCCTCTCTCTCTACGTCTCTCGTCCCCCTCTCTCTCCCCCTCATCCTCTCTCTCTCCCCCTCTTGTCCCATCTCTCTTACATTCTCTCTCCCCCCCTCTCCCCCTCTCACTCCACCACTCTCCCCCCATCGTCCCCTCTCTCTCCCCCTATCATCCCTTCTCTCTCACCCCCGTCCCCACTCTCTCTGCTCTCGTCCCTCTCCCTCTCTCCTCCCCTCTCTCCTCCCCTCTCTCCTCTCCTCTCTCGTCCCCTCTCTCGTCCCTTCTCTCTCCACACTCGTCCTTTCTCTCCTCCTCTTGTCCCACCTCTCTAACTCTCTCCTCCCCCTCTCTCCCCCGCTCACCCCCCTCCCCCATCGTCCCCTCTCTCTCCTCTTGTCCCCTCTCTCCCCTCCTCTCTTTCCCTCGCCCCCTCTCATAATCTCTCTCCCCCTCTCTCCGTCTCTTGTTCCCTCACTCTCCCTCTCTCACCCCCTCTCTCTCCCTCTCTCGTTCCCCCTCTCTCTCCATCTCTCGTCCCCTCTCTCGTCCCCTCATTCCACCCTTCACGTCGCCTCTCTCTCACCTCACTCTCACCTCTCTCATCCCCTCTCTCTCCCCATCTCATCACCTCTCTCTCCCCTCTCTCATCCCCGCTCTTTCCCCCCTCTCTCCCCCTCTCGTCTCCACTCTCTCCCCCTCTCTCTCCCTCTCTCGTCCCCTCTCTCACCCCCCATAGTCCCCTCTCTCTCCCCATCATCCCCTGTCTCTCCCTCTCTCGTCCTCTCTCTCTCTCTCCCATCGAGCGTCTCTCTCTCTCCCATCATCTCCTCTCTCTCCCTCTCTTTCTCCTCTCTCTCGCCCATCGTTTCCTCTCTCTCCCCCCATCGTCTCATATCTCTCCCCCTCTCATTGCCTCTCTCTGTCACACTGTCTGTCTCTCTCTCTCAGCTCTCCATCCCTCTCTTGCCTCCACTGTCTCTCTCGTGCCCCTCTCTTTCATCCCTCTGTCTCTCGTTCACCTCCCCTCTCTTTTGCTGTCCCTCTCTCTCCCACTTTCTCTCTCTCTATCGCTCTCTCTGTCCCCCTCCCACACTCGCATTCTCTCTCTCTTACTCTTCCTATCTCTCCCTCACTCTCCCTCTCTCGCTCATCTCACTCTCTCTCTCGCTCACTCACTCGTGCTCTGTCTGTCTCTCTCTCTCTTCCTCTCTCTCTGTCCTCCCTCCCTCTCTCACCTCTTCTTTCTCACTCTTACTCTATCTCTCTCTATGTCTGTCTGTTGCTCTCTCTCTCTCTCCTTATCTCTCTCAGTCCTCCCTCCCTCACCTCCTCTCTCTCTCGCAACTCTCTCTCTCATCTCTCTGTCTCTAGCTTGCTCACATCTCTCGCTCTGCCCTCCTCTCTCTTGCTCTCCGCGTCTCTGTTTCTCGCTCTCCCTCTCTCACTTGCTCGTGCTCTCTCTCTCTGTACCCCTCTCCCTTCCCCCCTCGCAGTCTCTCCCCTCTCTCTCCCTCTCTCTCTCCCCATCGTTCTCTCCCCCTCGCTCTCTCTCTCTCTCTGTCGCCCCTCTCTCGCCCCTCTCTTCCGCTCACTCTCTCCCTATCTCCCTGTCTCCCTCCCTTGCTCTCTCCTCTCTCTTGCTCTCGCACTCTCTCTCTCATATCTGCCCCCTCTTTCCCTCTCTCTTGCACCTTTCTCCCTCTCTCTTGTTCTCTCTCGTTCTCTTTCGTTCTCTTTCTCTCTCGTTCTCTCTCTCTCGTTCTCTCTCTTGTTCTCCCTCTCTCGCTCTCTCCCTCTCTCTCTTTATCCCTCTGTCTATTACCCCCCCTCTCTATCTCTCGCCCCTCTCTCTCTTGCACCTCTCTTTATTTGGCCCCTGTCTGTTCTCTCTCTCTCACCACTGTCTTCCTCATTCACTCTTGCCTCACCCCTCTTTCTCTGTCTCTCTCTCTCTCTCTGTCTCTTATGGCCTTCCCTCCGTCTCTTGCCTCCTCTCTCTTTCTCTCATCTCTCTACCTCTCACTTGCCCCATTCCTCCATCTCGCTCTCCCCTATCTCTCGCTCCCTCTCCCTCTCTCGCGGCCTCTCTCTCTCACTCCCCCCCCCCCCTCTCTTTCTCTGTAGCCCTCTCTCTCTATCCCGCCCCCTTCTCTCTCACTCTACCAATCCTCTCTCTCTCGACCATCTCTCTCCCTCTCTCTCGTATCTGGCCCCTCTCTCCCTCCATTTTGACCTCTCTCTCTCTCGCCCACTCTTTCTCTCGCTGTCTCTCTCGTGCACACTCTCTCCCCCTTGCTCACCTCCTTTCTTCATCTCTCTGCGACTCTTTCTCTCATTATGGCTTCTCTCTCTGTCATCCTCTCCCTGTCTCCATCTCTCACTCCCCTCTATCACTCTTGCCCTCTCTCTCTCTCGACACAACTCTCCCTCCTTTGCGCTCTCATCCCATCTCAGTCTCGCTCTCGCACCCTCTCTTCCTCTCTCAACCCCGTCGCCCTCTCTCATCTCTCTCTCTCTCTCTCTCTTTCTCGCTCTCCCTCTCTCTCTGTCTCGCTCGACCGTCCCTCCCACTCCCGCCTCCTCTCTCTCTCTACCCCCTCTCTCTCTGTCTCTCTCTATCTCTCTCTTTCACACCCCCTCTCTCTCATCTCTTTCACTCGCTAGCCCCCTCTCTCTCACTCTCCCCCCGTCTCTCACAAACTCTCTCCCTCATTCCCGCTCTCTCTTCCCCTCTCTCTCGCTCTCGCAACCTCTTCTCCTCTGTCACCCCTCTCCCTGTCGCTCTCTCTCGCCTGTCTCTCTCTCTCTCTCACCCCCTCGATCTTTCTTTTGCTCACTCTCTCCCTCTCTCTCTCACCCATTTCCTCCCTCCCTCCCTCTCTCTCTCTGTCTCGTCCTCTCTTGCCCCTCACGCTCGCTCTCACCCTCTCTCTCTCTCTTGCCCATCTCTCTCTCGACCACCCCCCCCACACACTCCCGTCTCCTTCTTGCCCTTGCTCTCTCTCACCATTTCTCTCTCCCGCCCTCGCTCTCTCTCTCTCCCGCCCTCGCTCTCTCTCTCGTCCAATCTCTCTCTCTGTCCCTTTCTCTCTTGCCCCCTCCCTCACCCCTCTCTCAGTCTCACACTTTCTCTCGCCCACTCTCTCTCTCTCTCCCAACCCTCACTCTCATTGTCTCCTCCCGTGTATCTCTCTTTCTTTTCCTCACCCGATCTCTCTCTTGCCCCTCTCTCTCCCTGCCCCTCACTCTCTCTCCACCTTCTCCCACTCTCGATCCCGTTTCCTCGGTGACTCTCTCTCTCTCTCCACCTCCTTCCGTTTCTCTTCAGCTGAATCTCTCTCCCACCCTCCCTGTCTATCTGCCACACACTGTCTCCCTGTTCCTTCCCTTCCCCTCTGACCCAGAGACTGGGGTATTGGTGGTGAGGCTGAGTGTGCGATGGTGGGGATGGGATATGGGATGGGGGGGGGGAATGTGGTAGAGATGGAATTGCAGAAGGCAGACAGAGGCGGCAAGAGAGAGAGAGTGGGGGGGAGGGGGAGAGGGAAGAATGGAGGCAGGTGTAGAAACCTGTTTTGGGGGTGTGTGTGAGAGAGGGGGATGAGGGAGAATGAAGAGGAGAGGTGATGGAAGAGAGAGAGGGAGAGAATTGAGGAGGAAGAGAGGAAATGGGGAGGCCAGGTTGAAGTGGGGGGGTCAGAGGGATGTAAACCCAGCTCCTGAGCTCAGGGCGCGGTCCCCTTCCCTTCCCTGAGGACCAGGACTTGGGGCTGAGTCTGTCTCTCTTCAGCTCAGCTTCTCCAACACAAAGACACACAACAACATCGGTCACTCTGCTGCTCGGCACGCTTTAATCAACATTTTTATTGGTTACAAATGGAAGTGATGGATACAGTCAGTGGGATGGTGCCTTTTCTCACTGGCCCCTGAGTTGTGAGAAACATTGAAATGTTTCCCTGTAACCCCCCTGTGGGATAAGGATGGACAAACCAGCGCTACCCTCAGTCTGTTACCATAGCGACAGGCTGCTCCATCACTGAAACACTGAACTGAAATGAGAAAATCCCGGATGGATTGATTAATGAGGGAATTTGATTGATGGATGGATTTGGGTGAAGGGATATTTCAGCACATTCTTCAGCTGCTGCCTGAACTTAGTCTGGGTCACGGCATAAATCGCGGTGTTTGTGCAGCAACTGAGGAGCTGCAGCATGAAGCCCAATTCCTGCACAAAGAGATCGAGATTCACAGACTGATATCCAATCAACCACATCCGGTACCATATAGAATACAGCATTAACATTGACCATAACAGGATGAAATTGGCCGAGATCACAAACAGTAAAATGATGGATTTTTTTCGGTTTCTCATTTCAGTGTCAGACTGAGCGTCCCCATTGGTGTGAGCGCGGAGTCTCCTGCGGGCTCTGCTGGTCACTATAATGTGTCTGACGGTGAGAACATTGAGCAGCAGAATCAGGAGAAATGGGACACACGGGGTTAGAATGTGGTGGAGGAACTCGATTGTGACCCAGACACTGGAGACTCGAACAGCGTCTGTTACATCACAAAACCAGGGGTCGTTCTCCAGCCAATACCGAGCCTCGAGCATAAAATACCAGGAAATGTTCTTTAAACAGCTCAGCACAGTCACTGCTCCCAGAACCACAGCCGCCGTTTTCTCACTGCAATATTTACTTTTCAGCTTCTGGCAACAAATGGCCACAAACCGATCAAAGGTGAAAGTGACGGTGAACCAGACAGAGCAGTCAGTGGCTGCATAAAGCAGGACGGCGTGGATATTACACACGGGGACGGAGTACATCAGGAAATAAAACTGTTCCCGATAAACAATGGGAATGTGTCTCAGGATCAGGTCGAGGATAATGACCAGGAGATCCGCCACTGCCATGGCCCCCAGGTAACGTCTGACACATGGAGACAATCCACAATCTTTATAAAGCAGGACGTAGATGGTCACTACGTTAACTGTGAGGAAGGAAAACAAACCCATTATCCATCAGCCTGGAGGCAAAGGGACCCGTTTGATCGGGGACCCAGTGAGATTTTCAAATATGTCCCTGTATTCAGGGATTTATTAAAATAATTGGAGCTGGAATAACAAATGGGAAGGTCGGAATTACTGACAAAAATGTGACATAAACCACAAGAAACCCTCCCTCCGCAAATACACAGAGACACATCCATAAGGACAGATGGTTTCTAGAATATTCCCACACACTCGATCACTCGAGAGCAGACACAGGTCACTCCTTCCCAGTTCCTAATACGGAGGGTGGGAACGTTGCTGTCCTGAAGGATTCTCTCCCAGTTTCCTGAAGACAAACGGAGTTTGGGAATTCCTGTATTTTGGTCTAAATTGTGGTTGATCCTGTGTTGTGGAGAAATGTAAACTCAGGGAAAACGTGCTCACCCCTTTGACTGCCTGAGGGACCTTCGGAACAGTGTCTCCTTCTCCCTGGAACGGGATCTCTTCCCTCGGGATCTTATCGTTTGTTCAATTCACTGACGTCCGGCCGTTCACAAACAATGTCAGGGACAGAACGTTCCGGGGAATGTCAGTTATAGAATGTCAGGGACAGAACGTTCCGGGGAATGTCAGTTATAGAATGTCAGGGACAGAACGTTCCGGGGAATGTCAGTTATAGAATGTCGGGGACAGAACGTTCCGGGGAATGTCAGTTATAGAATGTCGGGGACAGAATGCTCCGGGGAATGTCAGTTATAGAATGTCGGGGACAGAACGTTCCGGGGAATGGCAGTTATAGAATGTTGAGGACAGGACGTTGCGGGGAATGTCAGTTATAGAATGTTGGGGACAGAACGTTCCGGGGAATGACAGTTATAGAATGTCGGGGACAGAATGCTCCGGGGAATGTCAGTTATAGAATGTCAGGGACTGAACATTCCGGGGAATGGCAGTTATAGAATGTCGGGGACAGAACGTTCCGGGGAATGTCAGTTATAGAATGTCAGGGACAGAACGTTCCGGGGAATGTCAGTTATAGAATGTCGGGGACAGAACGTTCCGGGGAATGGCAGTTATAGAATGTCGGGGACAGAACGTTCCGGGGAATGGCAGTTATAGAATGTTGGGGACAGAACATTCCAGGGAACCCCTTGACCTGTCCATGACCTTTCCCCCCTACCCACCCCACCAACATGTTGTCCTGTGCCTGGACACACTGTAACATTAATGGGGTGTGAGACGGAGGGTCCAATCACAGGAATGGGAACTAAAGGCATTCCCAGATCAGCTGAAATGGTTAGATATACCACATTCTCAACCCACCTCACAGAACCAGCCCAGACACCATACACCCAGAGGAGATATCTGTTCACCGTGGAACATTGTACAGAACAGGCCAGTGTCCTGCTCAGTACAACCCAGCAATCTGTCCAGATTCATCCATTACACTGGTCAATACAACCCAGCAATATGGCCAGAGTGGAAAACTGTGCAGACCACAGCAGTGCATTGATCTATAAACCGGACTAGATATCTGTCCAGGACGGGGAGCTGTGCAGACCACAGCAGTGCATTGATCTATAACCCAGACTAGATATCTGTCCAGGGCGAGGAGGTGTGCAGACCACAGCAGTGCATTGATCTATAAACCCGGATTAGATATCTGTCCAGGGCGAGGAGGTGTGTAGACCACTGCAGTGCATTGATCTATAAACCCGGACTAGATATCTGTCCAGGACAGGGAGCTGTGCAGACCACAGCAGTGCATTGATCTATAAACCCGGATTAGATATCTGTCCAGGACGGGGAGGTGTGTAGACCACTGCAGTGCATTGATCTATAACCCCTGACTAGATATCTGTCCATGTCGGGGAGCTGTGCAGACCACAGCAGTGCATTGATCTATAACCCATGACTAGATATCTGTCCAGCAGTGGGAGCTGTGCAGACCACAGCAGTGCATTGATCTATAACCCCGGACTAGATATCTGTCCAGGACGGGGAGCTGTGCAGACCACAGCAGTGCATTGATCTATAACCCGGGAGCAGATATCTGTCCAGCAGTGGGAGCTGTGCAGACCACAGCAGTGCATTGATCTATAAACCCGGATTAGATATCTGTCCAGGGCGAGGAGGTGTGTAGACCACAGCAGTGCATTGATCTATAACCCCTGACTAGATTTCTGTCCAGCACTAGAATCTGTGCTGACCACAGCAGGGCCCTAATGTGTGATCCTGAAACAAATATCCATCCCGCGTGGGGAGCTGCACAGACCACATCATTGCAGAATCTATAAACCTCAACTAGATAGTCTGGCCAGCACAGCGACCTGTGCATTGATCACACGTGAATTAATTTGCAGACCTGGAGCAGTTACCCTCCAAGTGAGTAGGACTGTGTACCCCACCCCAGTACATTGATCTGTAAACCAGGAGCAGTTACCCTCCCAGCATGTAGGACTGTGTACCCCACCCCAGTACATTGATCTGTTACCCAGGATCAGTTACCCTCCCAGCATGTAGGACTGTGTACACCACCCCAGTACATTGATCTGTTACCCAGGATCAGTTACCCTCCCAGCATGTAGGACTGTGTACACCACCCCAGTGCATTGATCTGTAACCCAGGATCAGTTACCCTCCCAGCATGTAGGACTGTGTACACCACCCCAGTACATTGATCTGTAACCCAGGATCAGTTACCCTCCCAGCATGTAGGACTGTGTACCCCACCCCAGTGCATTGATCTGTAACCCAGGATCAGTTACCCTCCCAGCATGTAGGACTGTGTACCCCACACCATTACATTGATCTGTAACCCAGGAGCAGTTACCCTCCCAGCATGTAGGACTGTGTACCCCACACCATTACATTGATCTGTAACCCAGGAGCAGTTACCCTCCCAGCATGTAGGACTGTGTACCCCACCCCAGTGCATTGATCTGTAACCCAGGAGCAGTTACCCTCCCAGCATGTAGGACTGTGTACCCGACCCCAGTGCATTGATCTGTAACCCAGGAGCAGTTACCCTCCCAGCATGTAGGGCTGTGTACCCCACACCAGTGCATTGATCTGTGACCCAGGAGCAGTTACCCTCCCAGCATGTAGGACTGTGTACACCACCCCAGTGCATTGATCTGTGACCCAGGAGCAGTTACCCTCCCAGCATGTAGGACTGTGTACCCCACCCCAGTACGTTGATCTGTAACCCAGGAGCAGTTACCCTCCCAGCATGTAGGACTGTGTACACCACCGCAGTGCATTGCTCAGTAACACTGTGAGATCCCTGTCCAGTGTGGGAAAACTTGCAGCCCGTGCTGGAACTGACAGGATGTACAGCTCCCACCCATTTACAGCTCCATATCCCCATTGTGCCCTGACAAGGGGGTGCTGTGGGTGTGAACATCACTGCCAGAGAGAGATGGTGGGGGAATCAGTTTAGATATCACCACATGGGAGGGGCTTGGTGTATTGACAGAGAAGGGGGAGACTGAGAGATACTATCATGGAAGGATGTGTCCCCAGGTTTCAGAATACTGAAATGTAGACACTTCGATAACATCCTGTAACATGAGCCAGTCTTCCCAGGAAAGATGGGAAAAAGGGATATTTGTGTGAGGTCAGATGATGGAGAGTTTTGGATGAGCATTTGTTCTACAGCTTTGTAAATGGAGTACACACCATCACCCAGTTTACCCCGAACATGGCAGATAAGGGACAATTACACCACGGTTTGTCAACAGGGGCACGTAGGTCCTGGTGGATGGGCTAGTACAGAGAAGGGGGCCATTCTCTTCCCAGAGGGGGCGACACCACCAGACCCACCGAGCATGGTCTGAGCTCCCCACCCAGCTCAGTGCAGTATCTGGGGTCTGAAGAAATGCCCAGCAAAACAGGAGAAGCATCAATAACTTTCCCCACTCTGTCAGGATAACAGTCACCGTATTCTCTCTGCTCCCTCAGTCTCACTGTATATCTGTTATAGCACCGACCCCGAACAAGGCGCATGGTCCAACACTCTCACTGTCACATGCAGTACATTCTCTCTCTCTCTGTCTTTCTGTCTCTCTCTCTCTCCCTCTCTCTCTCCCCCTCCCTCCACTTCACCCCCACACTAATAACACTGCATGGATACAACACTGTGGACTGACTCCCTCCGGTCAGCTCACCATGACCCCCTCCCCATCTCCACACAACACTAACAGCAGGACCACCCACTCCCACCCTCACTCTCTCCCTCCCTTTGTCCTATTTCAGGAGAAACAGCCTGGAATAGGACAGGGAGGGCCAAGCCATGTGGTGGAGTGCCCGATATCCGTTCCCTCACCCCCCTCCCCCCGCCATGTGGGGAGGACCCTGGTAGGAGCCGGAGAGGACCGGGACGCCTCGTGTGGAGATTCTGAAACATCCACGTCCCACCGACCGAGTAAGGAGCAATGTTCAGTGAAGGGCAATTCTCACTTTAAACCCACTGGCAGCTCCGTTTCTCCCCGGCACAACTTAGAAGCCGTGGCCCTGATGCCATCTCCCTTTTGTGTCGAGCTGGTACAAATGGATTCCCCACGGTCTCGGTGGGCAGGAGGGTGGGCTCACATCACATCGTCACCACCACCTCCCAGGAAGGGAGCACGGAGACTCCCTCCTACACCTCCCCCTGTAAACAGCTCAGATACTGAAACTAATCTGTGATAGTTACTGCTCTCCCCACTTGTCCTGACATCTTCAACAATCTGTGCTCATATACACCCAGCGCTCTCTGCTCATGCAACCCCTTTATTATGGTACAGTCTGTTTTAAACTGTCTTTCATTGTCTTTCCTACCAAACTGTATCACCTCAAACTGCTCTGCACTGATCCCCATCTGCCTTACACCTGAACACTACATCAACGTGTGATTGTACTGTTAGAATTCCACACTCTCCTCCATAGACTTCAGAGTTCTTCCAGGTTCGGTGCCACCTACAAACATTGAGATTGTTATAGTGTCACAGTCCCCATGAAACAACTGAAATCCTGCCCCACATACACGAGTGTGAGCAAGTGAAATACTGCCATATTCCCAATACTGCTATGTTTAATTTAAATTACCTATGAGCTTCACGCAGTGCCCTAACCATCCCCGTGTGTGTATCTGTGTGTCTGTGTGGGGCAGGTCTGCCAGTCTCTGTGGTGCTTGAAGTGATGCAATGCCACCCTCTGCTGGCCTCCACACGCCACTGCACAGACATTGGCAGAGGGTGAAAACCAACAGGGATTCACTCAGAGAGGGGGAGGGAGAGGGCAGCTGCTCACAGCACCATCCAAACTGATGTCTTATCAATGTACTGATCTAAACGTCCTTTAAACGTTGTAACTGTCCCTGCTTTCACCACTTCCTCTGGAAGTTCATTCCACACACAAGCCAGCTTCTGTCTAAAATAATTACTTCTCATGACTTTTCTAAATCGTTTTCCTCACACCTTAAAATATCCCTCAGTTTTGAATCCTCAACTCTAGGGAAAAGACATCAGCCCTTCAGCTTCTCTGTACCCCTCAATATATTATAAACCTCTGTAAAGTTACCCCTTCATCTCATCCTCGCCAGTGAAAAAAGTCCCAGCATACCCAGCCTCTCCTTATAGCTCACTCCCTCCTTTCCCAACAACATCCAGGTTCATCTGTTCTCAACCCTCTCCAGCTTAATAATATCAAGATCAATAATATCAAAGTGAATAGTCAAGGTGTTTTCTAAGGGTAGGGGAGACCAAAACTAGAGGGTATAGGTTTAAGGTGAGAGGGGAAATATTAAAGTGACCTAAGGGGCAGCTTTTTCACCCAGAGGGTGGTGTGCCTATGGAATGAGCGGGCAGGATGACCAGACTAGACACAGTATTCCAGAAGAGGTCTCACCAATGTCCTCTACATCCTCAACATGCCGTCCCAGTTCCGATACTCAAAGGTCTGACCAATGAAGACACTTTCTGTATGAGATGCAAAATTTAAAGAATTATACCTGACAGCCTAGGTCTCTGTTCTACAACACTGACAAAGGCCCTGCTTTTAATTGTAAAGGTCCTGCTCTTGTTTGATTTACCAAATCCAATACCTCGCATTAATCCAAACTAAACTCCATCCGCCACCCCTCAGCCCAGTGAGTGATATTACTGTCACCTCACCCTCCCCCTTCAATTTTAAAATACCCACCCCCCTCTCCAGGAGGCCTGCACACTCCGGCCTTGATTTTCACAAAGACCCTGAGTTTGGGTAGCCTTGTGTGGTTTGGGGGAGGAGGGACAGATTGCTGACACAGTCAGTGGGGAGGAGAGGCTGGACAGTAATCAGCAGCGGCCGCACGTGAGAGTTGGGTAAGAGTGATCAGTGTTTTGGTGTCAGAAATTAAGCTCTTCCTTCGACTCTGGTGTTCAGTAATAAATATCCATTTGAGACCCTTCTTTGGGCAGAGTGTGAGTGCAGGATTTCTTTCCCTAATATTGCAGGCTTCAGATAATAGTGATTAAAGATGTTCATAGTTAATTTGGATAGAACAGCACATACACTCAATATCCTACAGCTGAGACAAATATCTTGCATTTGTTTAATAATAAAAGTGTTTGTAATTCAATAATGGGAACCTGATTATAATAAATCCACACCGAGCTGAAAGTGGGCACTAAAATATGACCCAAAATCTGGGTATGGTAGTGTAGTGGGTAGTGTCCCTGCCTCTGAGCCAGAACTCAGGATTTGATTCCAATTCGTGAACATGTGTGGTAGTGTTCCTTGCTCTGGGCTAGAAGGCCTGTATTGAAGTCCTGCCTGTTGCAGAGCTATGTCCCAGCATGTCAGCACAGTCTGATGAACAAACACACAGGAGAATACTGTTACAGCTTTATGGGTATTGTCGAGTGATGCTAGTGTCCCGACCTCTGGGCACAAAGGTCGAGGTGTAAAGCTCACAGAAGTGTCTCAGGATACATCTGAACAAACTGATTAAAATGGATTTAGAATTGTGACTTGATGGAGAAGGAAGAGGTGTCAGTATTGAATTTCAGAATTTAGGCCCAGGATGACTGAAAGTACAGCCATTTGTGTTGATTGGGGTCACATTTCGCCACAGTAGCGGCTTTTAAAAGCAGAATTGTCATGGATAGGGGGAGTAGTCAGGGGTTTTTCCCCAGGTTAGGGGCGTCCAAAACCAGAGGGCATTGGTGGAAAGTGAGAGGGGAAAGGTTTTGAGAAGGCCTAAAGGGCACCATTTCACACAGAGGGTGGTGTGCGTATGGAATGAGCTGCCAATCGAAGTGGTGGAGGTTGGTACAACTACAGCGTCTGGGTACTGAGAGACCTGGCGAGCTTTTCCAGCAATTTCTGTATTTCTTTTAAAAATGCATTCAGTTTAACACAGGTATTCTGAATAAATTAAACATTTTTATTTTTAATGACTCAGGGACATATAAACATATCTTCAAATTGACCGAGACCATTTTCTGCTCAGGGTATGGCTCTGTGTCTGACAGCAGCATTGATGCACCTACATGGAACAGGGAATGTGATGGAGACATAGTTTGGACAATGTACAAGGAGACCTCACATGGTCCAGTTTGGGAGAGGATGACATTACTGTGTGATTCAACTCAGAGAGGGAGAAAATGTAATCTGCCTGAGAAGGAATGGTCTATTGCACTCTCTCTCCTTCATTGTTCCTCGTCACACCAATGTATGTGAGCTAAAAAAAACCTCTACAGTCATCGTTGCCGTTCTTATTTTTATGAAATCCCTGCAGTGTGGAAACAGGCCCTTCGACCCAACAAGTCCATACCAACCTTCCCAACACATTTCCCTATATTTACCCCTGACTATTGCACATAACCTAGAAATCCCTGAACACTACGGACAATTTAGCAAGACCAATCCAACGAACCTACACAGTTTGAGGTAGGAAACTGGATCACCCATTAGAAGCTCACACAGATAAGGGGAGAATGTGCAAACTGCACACAGACAGTCACCCAAGGCTGGAATCGAACCCAAGTCCCTGGTGCTGTGAGGTAGCAGTGCTAACCACCGTGCTACCCTTTGGCTGATCCCTAACCAAAATTCACTGGAATCTACTCACTGCCTAAAGCAAAGGGAATTCAGCCAAATCCAAACTCTCCCAGGATGAAATCCCATTGCTAGCAGCTTGTGTGAGTACAATATCTTCAGAAGCAGAATAATGTTTTGGACAATCTCACAATTTATCCTTTGTCATGAGTTCCAATAATATTTGGACCAAGTTCTTTCAAGTTGAATTTGCAGTGTGTGTGTGTGTGTGTGTGTGTGTGTGTGTGTGTGTGTGTTTAGAAAGGGAAATATTGATTATATTATTGCAATACCCAAACAGTTTGCCATTCATCTTTCCACCATAGTTTGAGTAACATTGCTCTGGATCATAAACATGTTGTTTTAGCAGATTAAAGAAACTAGCCTGACTTGTTCCTAAAACTGACCCTGACCCAGTCTGAGACCGATATCATCGGCCATATCACCAACCTGGTTACATTTAACATTTGTTGTGAGCAGTGGAGGAGTGGGACTAGAAAAGGAAACAGTGACCCCAAAACCCATGAACTATAGACCGGTGAGCCTGATGTCAGTGGTGGGTAAGTTGTTGGAGGGGATTCTGAGGGACACGATTTACATACAGTTGGGAAGGCAAGGGCTGATTGGGGTAGACAACGTGGCTTTCTGCACGACCTCTCGTTATTGAATCCTTCACCCTGGGAAAAAGCTTGTCTCTGTCCACCCTGTCTATGTTCTTCATGATTTTGCAAACCTTTATCAGGTCCGCCCCTCAATCTCCTTTTATCTAGTGAAAATAAACCTAACATACTCAGCCTATCTTCATAGCTAGTATTTCATTCCACTTGGTAGACAGATTCGTAAGTTTCAGTCACATAACATACAGAAGAAACTCGTCACAATTGGCTTGAAGGAAGAGGGATATTTTTCAGCCTGGAGGCTTGTGAGCAGCAGTGTGCTGTAAGAATCAGTACTGAGTTCACTGCATTTCATCATTTATGTAAAGATTTAGATGTGAATATAGGGGCAATAGTTAGGAAGTATACAGATGACATCAGAAAGGTGGTGTAGTAGATTATCTCAGAGTACAACAAGACCGCAATTAGATGGGTCAAAGGAACAAGGAGTAACAGATGAATTTTAATTTAGAGAAATATGAAGCTTTGCATTTTGGGAAGGCAAATCAGGGCAGACATTATATACTTCATGGTCAGGTCCTGGGGCGTGTTGTGAAACAAAGGGACATAGGACTGCAGGTACATTGTTCCTTGAAAGTGGAGTTGCAGGTAGACAGAGTGGTGCAGAATACATTTGGCACATTTGCCTTAATTAGTCAGAGCATTGAGTATCGGAGTTGTGGTGGTATGTTGCATCTGTACAGGATGTTGGTGCGGCCACTTTAAGAATAATGCGTACAACTCGGTTTTCTGCAAAATTATTTAGACACAGATGTTCCAGGACTGGAAGTTTGAGCTTTAGGAAGAGGTTGATTAGGTTGAGGCGTTTCCCCCTGGAGTGTCAGAGGCTGAGGGGTGACATTATAGAGGTTTATAAAACCATCAGGGGCATGGGTATTCTGAACAGCCACGTTCTGCTCTCCAGGATAGGGGGGTCGAGAACAAGAGGGCAGAGGTTGGAGGGGACAGGACGAATGATTTAGAAGGGACCTGAAGGTAAATGTTTCACACAGTGAGTGGTGTGTGTACAGAAAGCGCTGTCAGAGGAAGTGGTGAAGGCGGGTACAATCGAACATTTAAAAAGTGTCTGAAAGAGGAGGGATATTTACCAAATACTGGCAAATGGGACTGGATCAGATTTGATATCTGATCGGAGTGAACAGATTGGATTAATGGGTCTGTTCCCATTCTGCATGACTCTCTGATTCTATAAGAGGGATGATGAAAAATTCTGAAAGGCCCTTTCAAGTGGGAATTCTCTTCACTGGAAGTTTATTGTGCCTCTATGTTCACATTGATTGAAAGCTGCATTACTAAATATTTGACAGAGAAGTGAGTCACGGATAATGGGACACAGACAGGAAAGTGGGGCTGAGTCCACAACCTGATCAGCCACAATCTTACTTCCTGGTGGAGAAGGGTCAAAATATCTAATGACTCCTCAGTCCCATGTTTCTGTGTTCCATTCAGCCCCTCAAACCTGCTAGACATGAACAGTTGGAGGCCACTTAATCCTATGACCTGGTGCACAGAAACAGAGGGGACCATTCAGCCTCTCAAAACTGTCACACACGCTTTGAAATGATTTGGGAAATGTAAGTGGAAAATCCAGGCTGGGTATGAAAGAGGCCCCTCATCTCTCTTCACAGAGCTTCCCCTCTCTGCAACTTGTGATTCAGTTGTTGGTCATGTCGTAGACCCAGATTCACTGTGAATACAGCCCACATACCTCACCCAGAGATGGCTCACAAAATCATCTGCTCTTCCTGACTGCAATATTCAAAAACATAACAGTCATTAAAATAACACCCACTAACTTTCCAATAACAGAATGTGAGAACATCAGAAACAGGGGCAGGTTGTTCACTCCCCAAGCCTGCCTTGCCCTTCATTAAGATCATGGCTGATCTGCTCTTGGTCTCAAATCCTCTTTCATACCCAATTCCTCATAGCCCACACCACTCTGACAGGTCAATATCCATCTACCTCCTCTTCAAATACTTTCAGAAATCTTGCTCCCCGAACACTCTTGAGAAGAGAAATCCTGACATTCAATCCCACCTCTTTGAAGAAAACACTTACTGCTCCTATATCATGGCTTATTGATATGAACAAAAGAGGTTGAGACAAGGGATCAGATAAAAGTGACAGACCCTGATATCAAGGCAGTGGTTGACTTCTGTTGACATCAAGGAGCTGAACAAAACTGAACTTAATGGGAATCAGAGTAAACTCTCCAGTGTTTGGAGTCAAACATGGCACAAAGGAAGATATTCATCATCTCAGTCCTGGGTCACCTCTGTGGGAGGTCCTCAGGGTAGCTTCCTTTTCACAAACAGCTTCAGCTGCTTCATCAATGTCTCCCGTCCCCACCCTCATCAACATAAGATCAGAAGTGGGTATGGTCACCGAACATTCCACAATGTTCAGAACATTTTGTCCCCCGTCAGCTCCTGAACTGCTCTGTGTCCATGTGCAGCAAGACCCAGACTCCATTGAGACTTGTGCTGTTAATGTGTCGGTAACATTCATCTACCAGCACTGCCTGACACTGCACATTGCCACAGTAAAACAAGTGTTCATTCAGCACCTCACGCTGGTTTCACAGGAATGTGAGGAAGTCGTTCAGCCCATTGACACTATTGGAGAAGAACAGGGACAGCCCACTCAGTGCCTCCAGCCTATTACTCAGGACGAGAAGGAGTCTAGTGTGATGGACCACAACAGAGCACCTGGAAAATATTTGAAGGCGGTAACATAGACTCTTATTTTTATTTTAATGGAAATGTAAAGTGTCTGCTCTAGATGCAATGTGACTGGTCAAAGTACTTGGTGTGCAGCAAAACACCATTTATTGAAACACGAAAGATAAAATGAAACCAAAGAAAGAGGAATCTAGAATAACTTAATTCTACTGGACAAGTTAACAGAATAATAGACCTCGGAACTATTACTAATGAACTGTTCCAATACAGGAAAATCACATAAACACAGCCCTTGGCAGAAAGGAATATTCAGACACAGCTTGTCGCAAATAATTCTCTAATCCAGGAATTAAAAACAGCACCAAGAGAAAACTCAGGGGAAGTAGCAGGAGGCATTCACTGAAGCTTCCAACTCTATGGAGACCCCAATAGTTTCTGATGTTGCTGAGAAACCAAAACACAGAGATCCTAATCTGTGAGAGCTGGCCATACCCACTCAGACTGCATTAAAATAAACACAAGGCCTCTCTCGTTGTTTACTCGAGTGGTCTTAACTAGCTAGCTTGGTAATGGTTGTTCAATCTCTCTCTTAAAAGAAACCCGGACAAAATAACCTCTTAAAGCTGCAGCATCATCACACTTGTCAGTACATCGAGCTTTCAAAAAGAAACGGGGTAACCCAATCCGGCCCTTGACCATGTCCAATCGGACGAGGAAGAAGCCATTCAGATCCTTGGGTCACTTACACAGCAATGGGATGAGGCCATTCAGCTCCTTGAGTCACTTTCACAGGAACAGTAGGAGGCCATTCCCCCCTCAACGTACTTACACAGGGACAGAATGAGGCAATTGATGCTGATTCCTGATGAATGGCTTATGCCGAAACATCGATTCTCCTGCTCCTCGGATGCTGCCTGACCTGCTGTGCTTTTCCAGCAATCGACGCTCTACTCTGATCTCCAGCATCGGCAGTCCTCACTGTCTCCTGAATGATGCTCCAACATGATGACCAAGTGGAGCAGAGGCTGCACAGACAGACTGCTCCATGTTGTTCCTCCTGGCTCTGTCGCTCATGATACACACGTGGGACATTAACGTGGTTTTCTAGTGGTGAGGAGGGAAGCCATATGTCTTGTGTGAAGTCTCATGAAGGCATCTTTCATCTCTGAGATGCCTTCTCTATGTAGGTCGGAAGCTGATGGGAATGGCTACCTGTTTCAAATGGAAGGTATTGTGGCTGCTGTTGGGGATTGTGAGCAATCTGACGTTCAGTACAGGGTTCACACGCCGACTGCACAATAACATGGGGAGTGTTAATTTAGGCATATACACTATTAGGAAAGTCACGTTAAACTGAGGAATGGACTCTCTAAGTTCAAATAATGGTGATCTTGTTCATATTGATCTTGTCTAGTGCACGTCCTGTTCAGTGTATCCTGTATGCCTTACTCTGTCCAAGTTTATTTCCACCCTATGATCTGTCTGACCATGCTTACTATGATCTGCCTCCACTGCACATAAACAAAGTGTTTCCCTGTACTGAGGTACACGTGACAATAAATCAAACCAATTAATCCTGGGTAAAGTATGGAATTTCTCAACCTATCAATGTGTCTTTTGGAAATAGGTGATCGCTGCCACTCCTCGTGTTTCAGCGTCACCATTTCCTCGTCTCTCACAGCTCCACAGATTAAACACTCAGCTTATTCACTCTATCCTCATGTCACCATCACCCGTGTCTGTGGTAAGGAGATCATTCCTTACAAAGGAGATCAAATTTGTGTAATGTGCCCCTAATGCTCTCTCAGCAAGGCTCTACAACAGCAGGAAGATGGCTTTACTTATGTACGCGGATCATCTTACAATGAAGGACAGCATACCATTGACTGCACCCATTACTTACACAGGGTTTGATTCGGAGCAGTCAGCATAGACTTGTGAGTGGGAGATCATGCTTCCCAACTTTGAGAGAGTTCTTTGATGAAGTGACCAGGAAGTTTGACAAGGACAGAGTGGTAGACGTAGTCTCTATGGATTTCAGTAAGGCATTTGATAAGCTTCCATATGGTAGGCTGCTCAGGAAGGTTACATCATGTGGAATGCTGGGGGAATTGACCAATTGGATACACAGTTGGCTTGATGGTAGGAAGCAGAGTGTTTAGTGGAAGGATGTCTGTCAGACTGGAGGCTGGGTCCATTGCTGTTTGTTATCTATGATTATCTATGACTACAGACACATAGACATGGGATAAAACTTTTCAATGATCTCTGAATAGGCCAAGCAAGACACTCTATTGTATCGAACTGCTCAGAGGTCTTAAATGATAAACCCGAACAGAACACCCGGCCCCAGCCTTAAAAATAATATTTTTTAAAAATAATATTTATTTCGTGAATCTGGTGTGACTGGCTGGGCCAGCATTTATTGCTTGTCCCTCGTTGCCCTTGAAAAGGTGGCGGTGAGCTGCCTTGTTGAACCGCTGCAGTCCACTGTGGATTCAGTGATGGTAAAACCATCAAGGGGCAGGTTAGATTGTATTTTATTGGTGATGGTCACGGTCTGGAATTTGTGTGGCCTGAATATTACTTGCCATTTGTCAGCCTGGATGCTGTCGAGATCTTGTCGCATTTGGACATGGCCTGCTTCCGTATCTGAAGAACCACGAATGTTGCTGAACATGGTGCAATCATTGGCGACCATTCCCACTTCTGACCTTAGAATAGAGGCAAGGTCATTGATCAAGCAGCTATGAAGATGTTTGGGTCTAGGCCACTGCCCGAGGGACTCCTACAGACTTGTCCTGGAGCTGAGTTGACTGACCTTTATCAACCATGACCACCTTCCTCCGTGTCAGGTCTGATTCTAACCAGCGGGGAGTTTGCCCCTGATACCCATTGATTCCTGTGTTGCTAAGGCCCCTTAATACCACACTTGGTCGAAGGCAGCCTTGATTTAAAGGGCTATCGCTCTCACCCCACCTCTGGAATTCAGCTCTTTTGTCCATGTTTGAACCACGGTAATGAGGTCAGGAGCTGAGTGGCCCTGGTGGAGCCCAAACTGGGCGTCATTGACCAGGGTATTGCTGAGCAAGTGCTGCTTGAAAGCACTGAGACCTTCCACCACTTTACTGATGATTGAGAGTAGACTGATGGGGTGGTAATTGGCCGGATTGGATTTGGTCTGCTTTTTATGCATAGGAGATACTTGGGGTAATTTTTGACCTAAACAGGGAAATGTCATTGTTGTAACTGTATTGGAACAGCTTAGCGAGGGCATTGACAAGGCCTGGAGCACAACTTTTCAGTCCTATTGCCAGAATGTTGTCAGGGTATGTACCCTCTGGAGTATCCAGTATCTCCAACTGAATCTGGATATCGCGTGGACTGAACCAAATTGGCTGATGACTGGTAACTGAATTGCTGAGGACGACTGGAGGAGGCTGAGGTGCATCATCCACTCAGCACTTCTGACTGAAGACTATTGCGAATGCATAAACGTTATCTTTTGCACTGAAGTGCTGGGCTCTTCCATCATTAAGGATGGAGATACTTGTGGAATCTCCTCCTCCAATGACTTGTTTAATTGTCCATAACTATACTCAACTAGAAGTGGAAGGACTGCAGAGACCTGAACCGTTGCTTGTGGAATCACTTAGCTTGACTGTCACTTACGGCTTGTGCTGTTTGGTGCACAAGCAGTCGTGGTTGGTGGCTTCATCAGGCAGACACCTCATTTTCAGGTATGCCCGGTGCTGCTCCAGCCCTCCTGCACACTCCATTGAATCAAGGTTGATCCTCTGTCTTGATGGTAATTGTTGTGAGGGGGATATGCCAGGCCATGAGGTTGTGCTGGAGTACAGTTCTGCTGCTATTGATGCCCCACAACACGTTATGGAAACCCAGATTTGAGCTGCTAGATTTGTTTGAAGTCTGTTCTATTTAGCACGGTGATAGTGCCACCCAGAATTATGGAGGTTATTCTCAATGTGAAGGTGTGACTTTATCTCCACAATGACTCTGCAGTGGTCACTCTTACCCGATACTGTCATGGACAGATACTTCTGCAGCTGGCAGATTAATAAGGCTGTGGTCAAATATGGCTTTTCCCTCTTGTGGGTTCCTTCACCACCTGCCATAGACCCAGTATATCAGTTATATCCTTTAGGACACGGCCAGCTCAATCCGTACTGCTGCAGCTGAGCTACTCTTGATGGTGGACATTGAAATCCCTCACCCAGAGTACGTTTTGTGCCCTTGCCACCCTCAGAGCTTCCTCCAAGTGTTGATCAGCATAGAGGAGTACTGACTCATCAGTTGGGAGAGGCTGGTACATGGTAATCAGCAGGAGGTTGCCTTTCCCATGTGTAAACTAACACTATGAGTCATCATGGGATACAGAGACACTGTTGAGGACTCCCAGAGCAATTCCCTTCCAACTGTATCCCACTGTGCCGCCATTTCTGTTCTGTCTGTCCTGTTGGTGAGACAGGAGATACCTTGGGAAGGTGATGGGGTGTCAGGGACATAGGCATACTCACAGATTCATACCTTAAATACAATGTCAGGCTGTTGCTTCATAAGTCTGTTTAGTTTTATTCACTGTTTCCTGCCAGCTGTCCCATTCTAGACACATGGCCATACATTAGCCCCAAACCACTAAGATTTGATTTTGTAAACTGGACTTGGAGCTTTACCAAAACATTTCTAAAAATCCACGTGTTTTACATCCATGCTTCTCTTTCATTTGTCTCCCAGACTGTTTCTCAAACAGTCCCATTTCATAACTCTATGTTAGTGTTGTCTATGTCCATTATTTTCAGTCCCAATAATTTCTCCGAAGCCATTTACTTACTATGTTCGATGTTACATGTACTATTTCATTTTCCATACCGGACTTGCTTTTCCTGGTATTGTCAGAAAGTTGTGTGAAGACAGAACTGAAGTAGTGGATTCATAGTTTTGCCATTTCCCTATTTCCCATTCTCCATTCTCTGGTTTCAAACTGGAAGGAACCTGCACTGTTTTTTCATACTTCTCACATTGACATAATTTGACAAGCTATAACAGTTCACTCTTATAACCTTTGTGAACATTATCTTCAGAAACCCATCAACTCCTGTCTTAAGCTGATCAGCTCCACATCATACACGCACAGGAGCATAGTCTCTGTACCAACAGAAATACAGCACAATCTATATTAGTCCCACTTTCCAACACCACGCACATAGCCTGGAATGTTATGACACTTCCAAGTGCTCGACCAAGTACTTTTAACGGTTGAGAGGTTAGCCGTGGTAACTCCCCTCTCAAGAAGTACATTCCAGACCTCAACACGCTCTGGGTGAAAAAAATGTAATCTTTAAATCCTCGCTGAACCTCAAACCCTTCACTTTAAAAGTGTGCTCCTTTGTTCTTGACCCTCTGTCTAAAAGGAACAGTTGCTGTCTGTCCACCCTGTCCATGCCCCTTGTTAACGTATCCTTCTGAATCACATCCCCCTCAGCCTCCTCTGCTCCAAAGTAAACAACCCGACCTTATCCAGCCTCTCTCCATAGCTGATATGCTCCATCCCAGGGAACATCCTGGTGAATCTCCTCTGCAACCCCCTCCAGTACAATCACATCCTTCCTGTAATGGGGCTCCCGGAACGACATACAGTACTCCATCATGGACTAAACCAAGCCCTGTATAGCACTTATAATCTACTCCCTGATTATTAAACGCTCCACCCAAGGTTCAATTCTTAAGTAGTCCATTACCCTGTTCAGTCACATTCAGGGATGTGTGGAGAAACACCCTCTGAGCTCCCTAGTGTGCTGCCAATCATTGTGTACACCCCATGTCTTGTTCCTCCTTCCAAAGTACATCACCTCATATTTATCAGGATCACATTCCATCTGCCATTGATCTGCCCATCTGATCATTCCACTTGTATTTTCGTGTAAAATCAGAACTTCCTCCTCACTGCCAACCACCCGGCCAATCTTTGTGTCAAACACAAACTTACTTATCACAACTCCCACCTCTCCACCCACCACCCCCCCCCTTCCCCCCGCCTCCAGATTCACATCTATACCATTTATGAATGCTACAAACAATAAGGGACACAACACTGATCTGTGGTACACCAGGGGACACTGGTCTCCAATCACGAAAACAGCCTTCTCCCACCACCCTCTGCCTCCTGACACTAAGACAATTTTCGCTGTAACGTTTCAAGTTATCCTTGATACTCTGAGATTTTACTTTATTTTTTCAGTTTCCCATGCGGAACTTTGTCAAAGGCATTGCATCAAAACTAAATAAGCGACCTCCTCAAACTAATTGAATCAACTCCATTAGTGTGACTTCCCTCTGATAAAGTCATGATGATTATCCCTGATCAAGCCTTGCCATTCTGATTGGAGTTCAATTTTCTCCTTCTCTATTTTCTCCAGTAGTTTCCCGAACAGTGATTTAATACTCGCTCGTCTATAGTTTCCTGGTCTATCTCTACCACCCTTACTGTGAAGTGCAATCATAATAGCTGTTCTCCAGTCCTCTGGCACCTCCCCTATTGTCAGATTCTAATTAAAATTTCCAGTCAGCGTCTTTCCTCCCTTGACTCCAACAGTATCCAGACCTGCAGATTGGTCCAATTTTATACCAGACAAAGCCTCAAACCGCCGCTCATATTTTACATCAATCTTTTTTTTTCAGGAGCTTTCCAGTCCATCTTCCTGAATTTTGTTCCTGCATCCTCCTTCTCCCAAGTAAAACAGCTGTGATGTTTACATGTAACAATCTATCAATGTTCTCCGGGTTGACACACTGATTGTCCCCCTTTGGTTTCTAATGGACACTAACTGTTGCTGATTATTCTGTTCTACTTGTCCGTGTAGAATATCATGGGATTCTCCCTCATCTCTCCTGCTTGCACTTCTCCATGTCCCTCGGTTATTCTCTCCCCTCTATGTTTCTAAGTTTCACTAAAATCACCTCTCATCTTTTGAAACTCGAGATCACAGGCTGAGTTTCCACATCAGACAATCTTGCCATTTTAGGGATTAATCTGGAGAATACCTTTTGCAGTTCGTCTGTAGTATATTCTATCTTAGATTGGGACTCCCAACGGTACACAATATTCTCAGTTTAGTCTCAGCAACACTCCGTGCAGCTGGCGCATGGCATCTTCTATATTTCAGTTACATTCACATGAATGTAAACCTAATTTTTCGTTTCCTATTTGCTTGTGTTTAGATTACATTGCATTACAGTGTGGAAACAGGCCCTTCGGCCCAACAAGTCCACACCGACCCGCCGAAGCGCAACCCAACCATACACCTACATTTACACCTTACCTAACACTACGGGCAATTTAGCATGGCCAATTCACCTGACCTGCACATCTTTGGACTGTGGGAGGAAACCGGAACACCCGGAGGAAACCCACGCAGACACGGGGAGAATGTGCAAACTCCACACAGTCAGTCACCTGAGGTGGGAGTTGAACCCGTGTCTCTGGCGCTGTGAGGTAGCAGTGCTAAGCACTGTGCCACTGTGTCGTCCAATTCTTCCCAATTCCTTTCACTTTAACTTTTCTTATGATGTTAGTGGGAGAGTTCTTAAAAAAAAGATCCTCTTGAATATCCAACTATACGTTATCCATTAGCTCCTCATTGCCTACGTCCACAAGAATCATCTTCAAACCATTCCAGAAAATGTTTGCCACTTATGGTTTTCGTTTCATCGATGCATTATCATCCTCCCCAGTTTTCCCATTACCTTCTATTTATCCAGAAACACGTTCTTTATAATCGAGCCCAACAGACACCCGACCGCGGATGACAAGTTACTGATCTGTAGTTCACCACTCTCCATCTTCATCCTTTCTTAAACTGTTGGATAATATTTATAAACTTTGCCTTATCCAGACTGGCTAAATATCTTTCGGGAATGTATTGGAAAACAACGTGATAATCTACGATGCAATCAATACGTCAATTGCTGCTTCCTCTGAAATTGTTGTATGAAGTACATCTGATCTGTCAGATTTATAAATACTCAATCCAGCTTTCTTTTAAAACATGACCTCAACACTGATAGGAATGATCTTAGACTTTACTTACACAAGTCGCATGGTCACTTGGTATTTCTGGGAGAATTTCTGGATATTCTGCCTTGAAGATAGACACAAAGAAACTGTTTCTTTTCCCTGTGATTTCTCTGTTGTCTTCAATAAATTATTCTGTCCGCACACCTACTGTTCCATATTTGACCTTGTTTTTACTTTTGTTTCATACACTGATGTACTTTTTTTTAGCAGTCTTTATATTTTTCTTTTGTTTGTATGCTTTTTCGCTGTTTGCTTTTCTTTTCTTTATCATCCGTTGCTGGGTCCTATATTTCTCCGAATCCACTGGCTTACTACGATATTTGACATTTTTCTAAGCTAATTCCAGTGATCTAATAGATAGTTGAAGGTGAGGCTGAAAGGGTGAGGTCGGAGAGGCGGGTGGACCAGATTGATCGGAAGGAAGATGAACACATAAAATCGTTCAAAAGGGGGGAGGATGCTGAGTTGGAAGATTGGACTGGGATAAGGTGGAGTTAGGGTAAATGGGGAAACTGGTGAAACCTACATTAATCCCCTGTGGTTGGAGGGTCCCACGGTAGAAGAAGAACCTTTCTTCATCCATGCTTCGGGTGGTTAGGGCTTGGTGATGGAGCAGGCCCAGGACTCTCACGTCCTTGGCAGAGTGGAAAGGGGAGTTAAAGTGTTCAGCCACAAGGCGGTGGAGTTGGTCAATGTGGCTCTCCCAGATATGTTCTCTGAAATGATCCACCTGCCTTACCAATGTAGAGAAGACCACACTGGCTTTAATGTATGTAGTAGATGAGGCGTTCTGTCTCCCTTCATCACCTTTCACTTACAACCCCACCTTCATCTACCTATCGCATTCCTAGCTACCTCCCTCCTGCCACACCGCCTTCTCATTTATCTCTCAGCCCCCTTCATCATAAGCCTTATTCCTGATGAAGGGCTTATGCCCAAAACGTCAATTCTCCTGCTCCTAGTACGCTGCCTGACTGTGCTTTTCCAGCACCACACTCTTCGACTCTGATCGCCAGCACCACACTCTTCGACTCTGATCTCCAGCACCACACTCTTCGACTCTGATCTCCAGCAGCTGCAGTCCCCAATTTCTCCTCACACCTTCAGGGCTTGCATGATTCAGATTTATGACAGTTACTTCAAATAAAACAAAAACTACCGTGTACTCAAACAGCATAAAAGAAAACCAATGCATTGTGGTCACTGTTCCCAAAAGGTCCTTTACAGCAAAGTTTCCAATTCGTTCTTTTGATCATCCAACATCAATTTCTAAATAACCTGATCTCTAGCTCAGTGCTCGACAAAATGTTAATGCCAGCTGTCTAACACATGCTCATGAAATCCATTTTTCCCAGCATTAGCATTCAGTTGGGTTAACACAGTTTAGATATAATGTAAACAGGACATTATTACTGCAGTACCCACAAATGTGTATATCTCATTTCCTGTTTTATAACATGTCCAGCATTTGTATTGCAGCTTTCACTTTGATATATAACTCCCATCAATGTTGCCTTCTCCTTGCTGTTTTTGCACTCCACCTTACTAGATTCTGGAGAATCTGAGCGATGTGGGATTTGGGGAGATTAATGGTAGAGATCATCTCGCCACATCATTTATGATCTTCTTAAGCATCATTGTGACATTTTCTCCAGATCTCCCGATATGCTGATGGAGTAGAGAAGGACAATGATCGTTCATAAATGCTCTGTATTTCCCCCAGAGAGTGAGACAGCTCTAACCTGGGTGGGAACCTTACAGCAGGGTGGTAAAGCATTGCTGCTGCTGTACAGGATCTTAGTGAGATCACATCTGGAGTAGTGTGTACAGATTTAGTCTCTTCAATGAAGAAAGGATGTTGTTATATTGGAAGCAGCTCAGAGATGGTTCCCTCAGCTGATTCCTGCAATGAAGATGACAGGAAGGAGTCAACAACTGAAGAGAATTACACAGATAGTGGGGGAATCCATTCCGTTCTCCAGCCTGTTACACAGGAACAACAGGAGGATATTCAGGCCTTCGAGCCTGTTACACCAGAAGCGGACGACACTGTTCAGCCCCTCGAGCCTGATATATATTCGAGGCCAATCAGCCCCTCGAATCTATAACACTGGCCCCAGAGTAGGCCATGCTGCACCAGTATCCTATTACACAGCAACAGGATCAGCCCATTCAGCCTCCTCAAGTCTGTAACATAGGAACTGGAAGTGTTCACACAGTGACTGGAGATTGTTACACTGGGATAACAGGAGGCCATTCAGACCCACCGAGTCTGTTGCAAGGGAAATGTGTTCGGATAAAAACTATCTGAGACTTTTTTCATGAGAAAGGAAGAGGTAATTCAGACACGTGTCTGTTGTATGGGAACAAGACAAGACCAATCGCTCCCTCGGTCCCATCTCTGGGATACATGAGGAGACCGTTCAGTATCTTCACCTATTATGGAGAAATATGAGAAGACCCATCAGCCCCTCAAAATGTTACACAGCAACGGGAACATTCCATAATCCCCCACGCCTCTAACGCATCAACAGGAGGTGGTCATTCTGGCCTTGGAGATGACAACATGGGAACCCCAGAAAGACTTCATCCCATTGATTTTGTACACCAGCAGGATGATGAGTCCAGTCAGCCACACATACCGCTTATGCAGCAATTGGAGCACATCTATTAAAACCTTTTGTCCATCAAACAGGAATTCAAAGAAAATGTAAAGGTTTTAGAAAGGGAAAAACTTATAATAACTGAATACATTAGGGAGTAAAATGTAACAATAAAGTATTGTAATTTTAAGGCAAATTATTAGAATCCATTGTTGAGGACATTTGCAAACGTAAACCACAATCCATCGGACTCAACATGGTTTTACAAAAGATAAACCATGATTGAAGTGTTTTCCTGAGTTATTTAAAGGTGTGACAAACAAGGTGGATAGTGGGAATCCTGGAGATGGAATATATCTGGTCTTCGTGAAGGAGTCAGATACATCCCTTCTCCAAAGAGTGAGTGGTAAGATCAGACAGCATCGGTTTAGGAGTAATTTATTGGCTTGGATGGAGGATTGGTTAACGAACAAAATGCGGTCAAATGAATTAAATGTATCATTTTCTATTGGAAAATGCAATTTGTTGGGTGCCATAGATTTCAGTTCTCATGCCTCAACCATTTGGGATCGATATTATTACTTGGTTGACGGGATAGAAAATACAATAGCTACATTTTCAGATGACACTAACATTGGTGGGAAATTACTTTGGAATGATGATGCAAAAGATTTAAAAACTATATGAATAGGTTGGGTGAATGGGCAAGCATTTGGCAATGAAAATTAAAGTGGATAAATATGGTGTTATTCAAGTTGGCCAGCCTAATAAAAAGGCAAATTATTATCGAAATGGAGAGAAACTTCAAAGAGCTTAAGTGCAGAGGGATCTGGGTGCCTGCTTGCATATCACAGAAAACTTGCTTGCGGGTACTTCAAATACTGAGAAATGCAAGTATAACTTCATCGTTTATTTGTAAAAGGATAGAGTAGAAAGGTAGGGAGTGTTGCTGTAGCTATGCAAGGCATTAGTGAGGCTGCAACTGGAGTACAGTTTGGGTGTCCTGCAGAATGAGGTATTTCCATTGGAGGCAATTCAGAAGAGCATCATTAGATTGATTCCATATTTGAAGTGTTTGTCTTATGAAGAGAAATTGAGCAGTTCAGGCCTATACTCTCGATTTTATAAGGACGATAGGAGATCTCATTGAGGTCTGTAAGATGCAAAATATAATTGAAAGTGTAGATGTGGAGTGGATATTCTTTTCATTAGCCACAATCTCCAACAAGAGACTAGAGTTTGACGATCAAGAGATAGCAGGGATGTGGAACAGAGGCCGCGATGACATCAGCCATGATTGTATTCCATGGCGGAGCAGATTCGAGGGGTTGGATTCCTGACTGATTCTCCTCATTTATATTCAGCTTTTCCACTGTGTTACACAGTAATGGGAGAGGACTGTGTATCAAACAGGAAGCAGGCGCTCCAGATAAATCAGTCTTAATCAGTTTGACAGAACGTCACCAGTGGAGTCACACAGTGACCAGTGCTGGGTCCTCAACAATTTACAATCTATATCAATGATCAGGAGGATGGAACAGATATAGAGATACTGAGTTTGGTCATGTTGCTGTGATAAGCAAGAGATTAAATTATCAAGAGAGGTAAAGGCAATGGATAATAATTTGGCAGCTGCAATATAACATGATATAACCTGTCATTTCATTTACAGGAATAATGGAAGGCAGTATGTTACTGAAATGGAGAGGGATTACAGGGATTAATGATACTGTGTACTGGGGGGTTCTCTCAGCCCCGTTCAGACATGGGAGGTTTTGCTCCATCCCTGATTGTCTGCTCCTTGATGCTCCAAGTGACCCCATTGCTCTCCATACACATGGAATGTTTTGAAGTGTTTGGTTGGTGATGGGGATGCTGTTTTCAAACATGTATTAAGGGGATGGCCGTTATCCAAGATAAATTCATTCCTTTCTACATGGAGACCCGAAGACGATGGGATTGCTGTCCGCTTCTGAATGAAGGAACTGTGGCTGCTGTCAGGACAGAGGTATTCACCAACATAGTGTACTGTGCATGGACACACGGTAACATTAACAGTGAGAGAGCTCCTTCAGTTCCTCTATCTCTCCCCATTGACATGGGTACTCTGCAGATGCCATGTGCACCATCGGGAATCCCACTATACTGGATACACCCGGCAGCTCCCTGCTGTGGGGGAAACGATGTATTTACCTCATCCACCATATATATCCTCCATCACCGAATGGTTACATTGATGGCAACATACTGGGAGATGATGGCTATGTCACCCAGGACTGTTTGGAAAGTTCCAGAACATAGAAGCTGAATGAAACTGTGACCCGAACAGCCACTGGCAGCACCGTCCTTTCCCCGGGGGGGAAGCTGCAGGACGCGTTAAAGGAGGTGACACCGCTCTGTGACCAGCTCCTTGTTCAATCAGTGTCCCCTCACACTCTGCTCCTGGATTAAGTGTAGCTTGCGAGGCTGTTAATGGAAAACTCGGGTGGGTCCAACAGATCCCTTTCCACACATACACTAACTCTGTGTTTTCAGAGTTTCCCCACTCTGTAACCTTTGCTCCATTTGTTGCTCATGTTACTGACCCAGATGCTGTAGCTACAGTCCCCAGGCTCCACCCAAAGATGGGTCAACAAATCCTCATGTCTCCCTGAATGTCTCAGGCAGCTCACAGCACAACCTCCAGCACACCATCCCCAACCCCTCCACTAAATTTTCAATAACAGGAGTCAGTCAGAAACTCCTCATCTATAAGTGTTGTGGACCAGACCAGATCCCTGAAAAATATTTTAAGAAGGTCGCTTAGACCCAAACCTTTCCTTATTTTAAAAATAGATGTGAAGTGTGCGTTCCAGATATGTTGTGACTGGTCAAACCACTTGACATTAAGCAAAATATAATCTATTCAAATGCTTTATTTAAAATACAATCAAAGAAAAGAACATTTTGGGATAGCTTATATGTTTGAACACTTACACAAACAATAGATACCGTACCTTCTTGGTATACACTGCTTGGCACAAAGATATATTCAAATACAGATCCTTACATGCAGTTTTCCGATCGAAGAGATACCAATATCAACAGAGATCTCAGAGAGAAAAGCAGCTGGGGATCATGTATTGAAACTTCCAACCCTTTCCGGGATCCCCAACAGCTTCTGAATGCTGCAGCTAAAAGCAAACCGAGAAAACCTGGTCTGGGAGAGCTGGCCGCTGCCCTTCCATTGTTACCAATGTTTTAATAAAACCTAAAGGTTTTCTCAATTATTTACTTAAACTGTTTTCAGACAGCAGTTCTGCACCTCTGTCTTTATAACCTCTCTTCAAAAAAAATCCCAATAGAAAATCACCTTTTTATAGTGATAGTATACTCACAACTCTACCTTTAATAAAATGATCCATCAATATACAAAAAGGGATTAATTTTAGACCTCCTAATCTTCCTCTATGAGTAGACTGGCGGGAATGGCGGATTACCTTACACTGAAAGACTGAAGTGACTGGGCTTGTATACCCTTGAGTTTAGAAGACTAAGAGGGGATTTGATTGAGACATATAAGATTATGAAAGGATTGGACACTCTGGCAGAAGGAAACATGTTTCCGCTGATGGGTGAGTGCCGAACCAGAGGTCACAGCTTAATAATACGGGGTAGACCATTTAGGACAGAGATGAGGAGAAACTTCTTCACCCAGAGAGTGGTGGCTGTGTGGAATGCTCTGCCCCAGCGGGCAGTGGAGGCCCAGTCTCTGGATTCATTTAAGAAAGAGTTGGATAGAGCTCACAAAGATAGTGGAATCAAGGGTTATGGAGATAAGGCAGGAAGAGGATACTGATTAGGAATGATCAGCCATGATCATATTGAATGGTGGTGCAGGCTCAAAGGGCAGAATGTCCTACTCCTGCACCTATTGTCTATAGTCTATTGACTGCAATGCATATATATTACATTGACTCTGAGCATACAAATGTTCACAACTAGATTCGATTTTAGTCATTTTACTCCTGCCACAGAATGCCTTTGTCTTTCTTCACTCAAGTTTCCACAACGTGTCAAAACTTAGGTTTTCTAACCCTGTCACATGTATAATTTCATATTGAATGGCGGAAATAATAAGCTCAGTCGACACAGACTGGTATTTTTCTCCCAAAACTTCTCCAAAAACTTTAAGGGGTCACGATCAGTGAAAACGATTTGTCTCAGATACGTTATTCGCAATTTAAATGCTGAAATGTTGTAACACCAACACCAAGCTCAAGGCCTCCTTCCCCATTGGGGAATAAACCTGTTGATGTTTCCATTAGACACTCCAACCACACGTTACATAATGGAGCACTTCTCATCTCTCCAATAGTCCCTCTGAATGACATAGCTCCTCATGTCTCAGCACAAAAAAATTACATCCTTCTTTACCACTTAATGCTGTAACCTCTTTACCTGCTCCTCCTGGCCTTTGCCAGTAAACCTTACTCTCACAGGGATATGTTCTAAGAAAATCTCACACAATCTTCTCAATCCCTCACAGATACATAACTTTGATTTCTGAACTCAATCATCATCATCAGCCATTTCAGCTTCTAACCTTCCCATTGTTACTCTCTGCTCTTCCACACGAGTTCTCATGAGTGCAGCAAGTAAATTGTTGAACTTCTTGAAAATAAGAATCTCTCTAAGGGTCATAGGTTTGCTCTGTTTTAATACCCTTCCCCACCTTTTAAAATTTGTTTGATCCTTTCAAACACAACGTGCGTTTAACCAGGCATGCTATTTTAGATTCCTGAAACACTGTCTGTCAGCTTCTGGCACAAGCTCATATGCACTTCAAATGGCTTTCTTTACCTCCTCATACTCAGCAGATACCTCCTCTGATAGGGATGCAAATGCCTTTCCGCTTTGTTTGAATCAACTAAATCCACATGTTCTCTGGTAACTGCATTTGTTTAGCCATTTTCTGAAATGATATTATAAAGGCTCCCTCCATCATTCTCATCAAATTTAGATAATACCTGGATGTATTTCAACAGATTCCCATCAGACCTTTGGCTATATAGGGTTGCTCATTCTCACTATCCTCATTATCCAGCCGACTGTCTGCCTTCATCTCCACCTTCTATGTCAACTTTCCTCTCTAATTACTATCTTTTGAAGTTGAAACTCTCTGCTTTTCTTCTCTCTTTTTCTCTCTTTCGTCTTCATTTCCTTTTCTTTTATTTCTACTTCCCATCATAATTCAAACAGTTTCAATTCCTTTTCATGTTCAAGGTGCCTCATTTGAAATTGAATTCTAGCCATTTCCAAATACTCTGATGGCGGTTCCACCAAATGTAATTGCCGAGCTATAGCTGTAATTACCTCTCATTTTCGCACAGACAAACACAATTCCAACTCCAGCTTGTCTGCCAATTCCTACAGCTTCCCTTCATTACCTTTTGTAAAACCCCTAACTTTACTTCTTCTACACCCAGAGAACTCTTCGTGACTGAAATTGTCTTTATACTCAACACACTGTTTAAACCAACCGAATTCAACATCCAGAACCAAAGACACTAACAACTACCGTACGGGACCTTTGAACCCAATAGCCTCCCGGTGCACACTCTCCAGTGTTTGCACGAGCTTATTCTGGATTCTCTAGTTTCCTCCCACAATCCAAAAGTGTGCATGTCAGCTGAATTGGCCATGCTAAATTGTTTGTAGTTTTCAGCGATGTGTGGGTTAGGAGCCTTGGTCGGGGTAAATGTGTAACAATAGGGTAGAGGAATGGGTCTGGGTAGGTTACTCCTCGGAGGGTCGGTGTGGACTTGTTGGGTCGAATGGCCTGTTTTCACACTGTAGGGATTGTAATTCTAAACCCAATTTGGTATCATCGATTTAGAACCAGAGTCCCCAGTTTGTTATAGACCAACCAGACTGACTCAAACTAGTTTAAGGAGGTAGTTTGGATGCGAGCCTTTTCTTATTTTAAAGGTAGATGTGAAGTGGGTGTTCCAGATGTGATGGTACTCGTCAAACCACTCACCATTAAGCAAAACACAATGTATTTAAAAACTCGAATGAAAATCCATACACAATGAAGAGGAATTTAGAATAACTTAACTATTGGAAACCTTAACCGAATAATGGATACAGTACCTTCTACAAATGAACTGTTCCAATATACTAACATCACCTAAACACACCCCTTGGCAAAAAGGAACATTCAAAATGCATTCTTGCATACAGTTCTCCAATCCAGGAGGAAAGAGCATCAAGTGAGTTTCCAGAGTGAATAGCAGCTCGGGATAATTTACTAAAACGTACACCTGTTCTGGGACCCCAAGCACCTTGTGATTGTTATTGCTACAATGAAAAGAAACCTAGAAAGCCTGGTCTATGCGAGCTGGCCATTGTTACTACTATTTATTTAAAACCCTAAAATCCCCGGAAATTATTTACTTGAGCCGTTTTCAGTAGGAAGTTTGGCCTTTAAGACCTCTTACTAAAAATAAGGAGAAAATAACCTTTTATTTAAAAAAGTGACAGCATTGTCAGGCAATTTAGATGCCTGGTCCTTTACTCAGTGGTCTTCCTCGTGTTACTGATCGCAAGGTCAGCTGAGAGGGACAGCCAAAGGTACACACCAAGGTACAAAGATGTGTCTCATAACTTCTGAAACACCCCTGTCCATGAACCATCACATGGGACACACCGGGAAGTGAATAACAGCCTGACACACACCATGTCATTATTTCTGAGCTACACAATGCCAGTAATCGATACACCAGGGAGACAAAACCCAAGGCCAGGGAAAGATACAAAGGGACAGAGAGATTCACATTAAAGACAGAAACAGGCAGTTAATTGACTGAAAAGATGTTGTGGAAATATGGGGAAAAAGACAGGGCAGTGGGACTAACTGCAGAAGTGAGATCTTCGTGAGTAAAATTACAAGAATGAGAACATTGAATACAGGCATTATCAGATCAGCTGGAATGGTTTGTTACATCAAATTCTGAATCTGCTTCACAGAACACCACAACAAACATAAAATGGGACAAGATGACAGCCCAGCGTGGAGAGCTGTGCAAACCATGCTTGTGTGTTGCTCAGTGAACTGCACTATCTGGAGAGTATTGCAAACTTTACTAACATATGCTAACTATACTCGCATCAGATTCCTGCCTAGAATGGGAAGGTTTGCTCTCTCTGTGTGTTCATCAGAGACTGAGAGAGTGTGCGCGATAGGTGTGGTTGAATGCGAAACTCATTGTTTGAAAAGGAACGCACATGGAGAAAACAATTTTAAATAAGAACAACTGACAGGCTTTTTGTTTATCAATAGAGAGAACAAGGGAAGTTTCATGGACAGATGAGGTAAAGTGTTTGAGAATGTTAAAATAAAGGCATTGCCAGAAAAACAGCAATATACATCCGCATGCACATGAATGACAGATCGATGGGAGTTTGGTGTGAGTTCGAATCAGATTTGCTTCAGCAGGTTTGAAGCCGGGACCGTCAGCAGCAGATTATTGGCTTCATTAAACCTGTACTTCATAGCTCAAGGTTCAAACAGCCGATGGAATAAACCAGTGAGATATATTCTGGAGAAGTGAGTATTTCAAGTTAGAAATGTCAGGGAATGGTGTCAAGAATCAGCTCATTGTCAAAGGGATCTCAAAGTTGTGACTTGTCTGCTTCAGCTGCAGATATTGGCCAGCGATGGGATGGAAACAGTGGAAGGAAGTGGAGTTTGTAACCAGAACAGTAGAGAGTGACCTCCATGCTCTTAACAGCAAAGGCAATGATACGATGCATTATGATTCTCTCCTGAAACTGAATAGTTCAACATAGAGATCCGTGAGTAACACTGCCAGAGCAGAGAGCGAGACAGTAATTGAACACCTTCATTGATGCAGTAAGCAGTGGTCTGTAGAGTGAATATCTAGATTGAGAGATTGGATTGGATTGGAACAATAATAGTGGCAGGAAGTGTAGACGATATGAAATAACAATAATACAGTCATAACTGGTTTATAGAAAACAAAATCTGGATAGTGACACTCACCAGGAACACCAACGATAGCCAGGAAGGGATATTAAAATTATTGAATAATGAGAAGAGCGAAATAGATCCGCAATGATAATGACAACCATTCAAATGCAGAAAGATACCAAACATAATCGGCTAAGCTCCTGTCTATTGTTGGAATATTCCCGTCTAATGTTCTCAGATTCTGATCCATTGTTGGAACATTCCAGTCTCATGTTCTCAGATTCTGATCTCTCCTCCCCTTCTCTCTGGACCTGCTGATCCCTGTCAGTGCTGTCGGTGATGCTCTGCCCATGTTATGGGATAACACATTGAACGGAGCCCATTTATCATTAAAAGATGGAAACCCTCCACTGGGATAATTAGAATCCATGGAGATTGGCATTAATCGCAGTCACTGAACAAATAGGCTCAGTTAACCAGTTCAATAAATCACTTTTCATATACTGGATGCAATGGATGAGGGTTGCTGAGGGATGGACCATAAATCTTTCAATATTTTATATCTTTTTTTCCTTGTATATGAGAGTATTAACAGAACACTGCAGGGGTCTATGTATGTTCCATTCTGTTTATGAAAGGAGGCAGTTATAAAATTACTGATCGGCTGCATAAAAAAGGGGAGGGGGGTGGTGGGCAGGTTTCTCGATACCTGAACACAAAGTACGGTGCTGATTGACCAGTGTGGGGCGACTCCTGGTTTTAATGCCCTGTTGTCAAATCCTTTCATAACCTTGAGACAGAGCATTGGGACTGCTGCTCAGGAACAGGCTGAAGTAATTCTGTCCCAATGGGCCTCTTACAGAGGGAGAAGAGAAGACCAATCAGTCCATATTAGCCTGTTGCTACTTGAAAAGGTGGAAAGCTGGCATATTGGCACATTTTGTCAGCAGAATCATTCAGAACAAAGAGATGTGTTGCTGCAGCTGCATAAAGTGTAACTGAGAGGGCACCTGGAGTACATCGTGTTATCTGTGTTTCTGTATCTTAGATGGGATGGACCTCCATTAGATACAGTTTAACGGCTGCTCGTAATCCACGGGTTGTTGTGTCTCGGATCTGTTACACAAGGACAGGAGGAGGCCATACAGCCTCTCGAGTGTGTTTAGAAGAACTGGAGGAGGCCTTTAAGCCTCTTGAGTCTATTACAGAGGGACAGGAGGAGCCTAGTCAGACTTTTGAGCCCGTTATAGAGGGGCAGGAAGTGTTGATTTAACTTTCAAGTCTGTTTCGCATAAATATTAGTTTTAAATTAGTTTTGGAATAGGAAAGACCTGATGTAAACATTAGAGTTCTAACTTTGAACAAGGCCAATTTTGAAAGTGTTAGGCGAGCCCTGTGAAAGGCTGATTGGAATACCCTATTCACAGGTAAAGGGATGGTTGGTAAACGCAAGGCCATCAAAACGTGGTTTCAGAGAGTCCAGAGCCAACGTGTTCCCATTAGTGAGAGGGGCGAGGCTGGTGGGTGCAGGGAGTTCTGGATGGCTAGATATATTGATGCTCTGGTCAAGGTAAGGAAGGAGGCATATGTCAGGTAAACAGAGCTGAGATCAAGTGAATCCCGAGGTGTATAAGGGCAATAAGTGTATAGTCAATGGGGAATTCGGGCCAGAATTCGGGCCAGAATCCTTTAATGGTAAAGGATTAACAAGGGAGAGAACTGGGCCCCTTAATGATCAGTAAGACTACCTATGTGTGGAACCACCCGAGATTGGAGGGATATGAAACAAAACTTTCTCCTCAGTATTTAATGAGGAGGAGGTTACAAGAGCGAGAGAATGAATAAATATACAGTGATACATTGAAAGGTGTCTATATTACAAGGAGGTGTTTGACATTTTAAAACACATAAAGGTGAACAAATCCCTGGGACCTGATCAGTTGTATCCCAAATATTTGTGAGAAGCTAGGGAAGAAATTGGTCAGCATTTTTCTGATATATTTGTATCATTGATTTCCACAGGTGAGGTGTCAAAAGACTGGAGGGCTGCTAACATAGTGACATTATTTAAAAATTAAGGAAAAAAAAAACAGGTAACTATAGATCGCTGAGCCTGACGTCAATGGTGACTAAATTGTTGGAGGGGATTTTGTTGGAAAGGATGTAAATGCATTTGAAAAGACAAGGACTGAAGAAGGCTTTGGACATTGGAGATCACGTCTCACTGATTCGGTGTAATCTTTTGAGGAAGTGATGAAGATGATTGATGAAGGCAGGACAGTGGATGTTGTCTTTATGGAATTCAGTAAGATTACCAAAATGTTCTACATGGTAGACTGGTTAGCAAGGTTAGACTTCCTCAGATCCAGGGAGAACTCGCCATTTGGATCCGAAATTTTCTTGAATATTGGAGACAGGGCGTGACAGTGGACATTTGTTCATTAAACTTGGAGACCTGTGACCAGTGGCGTGCCGCAAAGATCAATAGTGGGTCCACTGCCTTTTTTTCACTGATACAAATCATTTACATTTGAGTATATGAAGTATGATCAGTAAGTTTGAAGATAATTCTAAATTTCGTGGTGTAGTCGACAGTGAAGAATGATCTCTCAGACTATAAGGGGACCTTTTTAGGTGAACCGAGGAGTGGCAGATAGAGTATATTTTAGTTACATGTGAGGTGTTGCATTTTGGCAAGACAAATCAAGGTAAGACTTACAGGTAGTGCCCTGTCGAAAGCTGCCAGTGAAGGAGAACTCCATAGAAATTATCGAAATCTAGAGTTAGGAAACAGGCGTTTCGGCCCATCGAGGCCACACCGAACCTCTAAACAGTATCCCACTGGACAAACCCCTGCCCTATCCCTCTGAGCCTGCATTTCCCATGGCTAATCCACCTACCCTACACATCCCTGGGTATGGTGCTCAATTCAGCATGGCCAATCTACCCTTATCTGTATATTCTTATACTGTCGGAGTAAAACATAACACCCAGAGGAAACTCACACAGACACGGGGAGAATGTACAAACTCCACACAGCCAGTCATTCCAGGATGGAATTAAGCCCAGGTCGCTGCCCTGTGAGGCAGCAAAGCTAGACTAGTGGTGCAGGTTCTCCGTTCCTTGACAGTGCTGTCACAGGTAGACAGCGCAGTGATGAAGGCGTTTGGTGATCTTCCCTTTGTTGGTGTGTGTTTTGAGTCGAAGCGTTTGCATGACATGTTAAATCTGTACAGGACATTGGTTTGGCCACTTTTGTAATATTGCCTTTAATTCTGGTCTCTCTACTGTCGGAAAGATGTTGTCAAACTTGAAAGGGTACAGAAGAGATTTAAAAGAATGTTGCAGGTGTCGGATGGTCAGAGTGACAGGGAGAGTTTGAATAGGCTGGGGCTATTTTCAAGTGTTGAGACTGAGGGGGGACCGTAAAGGGTTTTTTAATCATGAGGGGCATAGATAAGGTAAACAGTCAATGTCTTTTCCCAGGATAGACGAGTCTAAAATTAGAAGACAAAGGTTTATAAGGTGAGAGGGGAAAAATTTAAAAAGGGACATGAGGGGCAACATTTTCACACAGAGACCGCTGTGTGTATGGATTGAACAGACAAAAGAGGTGGTGGGGGCGGGTACAGTTACACCATTTAAAAGGCATTTGGATGGATACATGCCTGGGAAGGGTTTAGAGGGAGATGGGCCAAGTGCTGGCAAGGGGGACGAGATTTATTTAGGATATTTGGCGGTATGGATGACCAGACCGAACGATCTTTTTCCGTGCTGTACATCTCTGAGAGTCTATTGACTCTTCAGTGTATAACACGGGAACAGGAGGAGGCCATTCAGCTTCTGAATTTTTCCAGTCCGCTGGTTTGCTCAATTACTGAGAGTCAAATACAAAAATACATCATTCAGATTTTGATGGTGTTTTACAGAAACAGGGAAAGGCCTTTAGTCAAGAAAAGCTGTAAGGAATGTGAAGAGGCCATTCAGTCCCTCACCTTCATTCCACAGGAGCAGCAGGTGAGCACAGAGCGATTGGAGCCTGTTACTCAGGAGCAGGAAAAGGACATGTATTTTCACAAACTTGGGATCAGGAGGCAGTCATTCAACTGCTTGAAACTGGGGCACAGGGAACTCTGGAGGCTAGTGAGGCCCAAGGATCCTGTTACGCAGGAACAGGAGGAGGTGACTCAGTCCCCACCAGAATGGGACACTGGGAGAGAAGGGGAATTTTCCTGGAACAAACAGAAATATATGATACATTGCATCAATGGTCCTTTCAATCCTGCCCCACCATTCACGAAGACCACGGTCTGATGGTGATTCCCTCATTCCATTTTACAGCGTTGCCCCTCTCTGCAGCCTCTGCTCCATTTGTTGGTCATGTTGCAGACTCAGATGCTGTAACAACAGTAACCATGACTCATCCAGAGGGTCGGGTCTACCTGGATGAGTCAGGATTTGAAGAGTCCAATCAAAAGAATTAAAACACAAAATAAAGACATAGCCAGATGTTTAGTTCTCTCACATTCGCAATCTAACTCACATAACCAGCCCATCCATTACATATTCAGGATGGAGCACTGTGTAGATCCGGTTAGTGTACAGCTGAATGCAACCCAGCTATGTCCAGAGGGAAACTACATGCAGCCCAATGCTGGATCGATAATCCTGGGCTAAATGTCCAGCGTGGGTAGCTGTGCCGTCCGCACTGGTTCATTCATAGATAAACAAGGCTGTTGCATTGTTCGGTAACACTGTGTTAGATCGCAGCTCAGTGTGGGGAAACTTGCTGCCAATTTTGGAACTGACAGGATGTGCAGCTCCCATCCATTTACAGCTCCATATCTCCACTGTGCCTTGACAAGGGGTGCTGCAAATGTGAAAATCACTGCGAGGAAGAGATGTAAATGGAAACAATTTAAATACCATTAGTTCTGATTAAGGCGCGTATCACTCCAGTATTTGAAGATAAAATAACTGAGATAATATCCAATGCGTTTTGACAATGCTCCATAAATGTTGTCATTTTATCTAAGAATAACAGACTAATAAGGGTTCACTTTGTCTGAGAGGGCTCAATGTCTAGCCGTATTGATGCCGAGTCCTCAGCGGTCCAGGCACTAACATAGGATGATAAAAGAGCTTAATTTATAGCTTTTAATCGGGGAGATCTACCCCCCACAATCTGTGGGGCAGTTGCAATTTTGTTAGCTTGATAAAGAATTGCTTATGGTACCAAATAAAAGAGCTAAACTCGCCATTATGTTTCCGAAATATCTGTGTGGGAAACATCAAAGAAAGCATTCGCACGGGGTCTAGGAAATGCGGAAGAACATTCATTTTAATAAGAGCTATCCGACCTAGCCAGGATAGTGGAAATGCCTCCCGTCTTGAAGGTCTTGTTTAATTTTGTCAAACAAATGGACACAGTTCACGTTAAATAAATGATCAAAGACAGATTTAATGAATATACTGAAATAGGGAAACCACCCCCGTGACCATTTAAAAGGAAACCAGGATTTGGCCTCAGTATCAGGTATTTCCCTAAGACCTCCCATAGGCATGGCCTCCAACTCTGCAAAATTAATCTTATCACCCGGAAAGGCAACAAGCGAATCAATGCATTGCATCACATGAACAACCGAAATTGTGGGATTTGACAAAAAACATAAGACCCTAATCTGCATACAATGTAATCTTTCGTGACTTCTATCCCACTTCTGGGGCTGATATGTTGGCATCCCTACGGATGGCCTCCGTCGGTGGCTCAATCCCCAACGTAAACAACAATGGTGAAAGGTGTCAACCTTGTCGGCTGACTGGAGAAATATTCATATTACTAATTGGCCACACCATTAGTGAGAACTGCAGCCAGAGGATCACGGTAAAGGACCCTCACCCACTTGTTAAATCTTTGCGTAGACCAAACCGTTCTAATGTACAGAAGAGATCCGGCCACTCAACCCAATCAAATGCCTTCTCTCATCTAAAGAGATCAATAATCCCTGGACAGATTGGTGTTGAGACTCTTGGATCATATTGAATAACCTCTTCACATTGTAGAAAGATTTGTGGCCCTTTATAAAGCCTGTTTGGTCCTCTTTGGCAATGAAAGGCAGCAAAGTTTCCAGCCTAAATGCACGAGTCTCAGACAGGATTTTGAAACCAACATTTAAAAGTGAGATTGGCGTATAAGAAGCACAATCCTCCAGGGTCTTCCTTTCTTCATCATCAGAGAGATATGAGCCTCTCTTAAGGATGGAGGGAGGGGTTCGTGACTGTATGAGTGACGGAACATGTTAAACATCAGCCCTGACAATAGGTTTATAAATTATTTATAAAATTCACTAGGAAATCTGTCAGGAACGTGCGCCTTTACATTCTGAAGCTGCTTCACACCCTCCTGCGCTGACAATGGTGCATTAAGGCACAACACCGATTCAGGGGTTTCTCCTGGAAGACCCAGGTTCTTGAAAAATGACTCCATCTTAATCCATCTATCCTCAAAATGTTCAGTCTGAAATAATTCGGTGAAAAATCTCGGACAGGAGACATTAATCTTTTTGGAATTGAAGGTAAGGATCCTAATACCTTCCCGAATTGAGGTAATGGCTTAAGAGGGGCGCTCGTTTTCCTGCCAAGAGAGAATAAATACCTGCCTGGCTTATCACCATGATCAAACAGCCTTTGTTTTACAAAAGTAAGTTCCTTCTTGGCTGTCTGTGTGAGCGTGGAATTCACTGTAGACCGAAGCATTGTGATCCTCTGCAGCTTAGCCACTGAGGGACAATCACAGTATGTACTCTCGGCTGCCCTCAGCTTTGCCTCAAACCAGCGTTCCTGCTTCCCCTTCTGCTACATCATAAAGCATAATTATTCCCTTGGCATAAGCCTTAGCAATTTCCCACAGAGTGGATGAGTTACTGGTTGAATCTGAATTAATGGCTCAGAAAGATCTGAACTCTTTGAAGTGGTCAGCACAGTGGTACAATGGTTAGTACTGCTGCTTCACAGCGCCAGAGACCTGGGTTCGATTCCTGTGTCAGTTGACTGCCTGTGTGGAGTTTATATATTCTCCCTGTGTCTGCGTGGGTTTCCTCCCACAGTGCAAAAATGTGCAGGTTAGGTCAATTGCCAGCAGTGTGAGGTGAAGGGGTCAATGTCAAGGGGTGTGTTGTTTTGGGCTTTGTGGGCCGAAGGGCCTGTTTCTACACTGTAAGTAAACTAATCTAAATACTCAATTAACCAACCAGCCTTAGAAATAAAGGGACACATTCGCTAGTGTCTCAAATCTATTATATTGCCCTTAATCTTCATCAATAAGTATACTGCTTCATGGTCAGAAATGGTAATATTCCCAATTGTGCAGGATGCCACCGAATCTATGATTGTTGCAGGAATGGGGAAGATATCAACCCTCATGTGGCATTTATGCCGGTTAAAGAAGAAAATAAAATCCTTACTTGTGATGTGGATCTGCCAGCAGACATCCACCAGCTCTCTTTCTGCACAAATCCACTAATTGCTTACATTATAACGAGGGTATTGGGGCACCTTAGGACATTCTGTCCACCGTGGGGTCCATAAGACTTTTGAAAACTTCTACAATACTGTGCCACGATGCAAGATAACTGAATTTGGAAAATGCATGTACCAAGAATTTAAGAGGGTACGCTGGGATTGGGGTGGGGAGGGGGGGGGGGGGCGCAATAAACATTCAAAACACTATACTCTTTACTATAGTTCAAGCCTTTGGGTATTATGAACATCCCGTGAATGTCAAATACAATCTAGTAGGTTAAATGGACGGTTATTTTTATCCATTATGGCTTCTCCCCTACACGTAATATTAAAAGGCGAGAAATAAACCCGATCAAGCCCGACCTGCTGTAATGTCAAATGTTCCTTGTCATCAAGGTGCATCTCCTGCAATAGGACAACATCCACCCTCTCTTTTTTAGACTAGAAGGAAAATATTTCCTCTTTTCTGGCCAATGGCTCATCTTAATGCTTCAGGTAGACCATTTTAATACATCATGTGAGAAACAAAGCTCACACACTTCAATAATTTCAGTCCGAGACAAGATCTGAATCAATAGTGTCATTTATTTTACACTTGCAAGTGGGTGTGTTGTCCCGTGTCTAAGAGGCAAGAGACATACACACCCTAGGTTCAATTCATACATAATATTTATATGATTTAATGTCCATTGTTTTACATTGCTCCCTCCCCTACTTACATCATCCACTTCCCTAAGACCGGCCTCCACTACCCCTGTTTGCCTCTTGCCTTATCCGGCCTTGTCTGTGATAAAATGCTTATTTCTGGTCTCACAAGGCTGTTTGACCTTACCCTATTATAGGTCATTGTTAGGCATATCCCTTCTTCATCATTATCTACCCCCTTCATCTGTGCCTTTCCCGAGGCCGTTCTGATCCCTATGACCCTTTTAATTGGGGTTTGTTCCTGTGTTTTCATAAAAGTGGGAAGCAGATGTTTATACCTACTGTTTGTACAGGCGTATCTAGCTTAACTTCATCCTCTCACAACATCTTATCTATTTGCCCACCGTACCTACTATTGTTCATTGGCACATTTCATTCTGACATACAATTTTAGCTAATACAAAAACAATTCTACATTTCCTCTACATCGTTTCCATTCTTGTTGACTCAGCTCTTGACTAAAACAATTACCCACTGGTGTGAGTTCACCTCCTTTGTAAAATGGAATTGCAGAAGTAACACTAATCCTACTGATATCCCACAATTCCCCCTCTTTCTTTTAATTACCATTTGTTATCTTCTGCAAATATTTTATTTTTAAGCATCGCTCCCGAAATTTGCAAGCATCATCCCGGAGATTTCATCCATCTTGGTCTCACTCATCTGCTCATTATTTAGTCGATAAAGTCCTTCAACCTGATTCCCTTTTAGGGGCATCTGTTTCATTAAGGCTGTTTCAATCAACCTTTGGGTGAGTCCTCGTATACAGGGTATGATACAGCAGCCAATGGCTACTAATACCCCGACTACTACTATCAGGGAAGTAAGGATAGAAACCACCACCCCCTTCCATTTCCCGAACCATGATTCCAGCCATCCTGTGAGAGATGTATCTACTCCTGAATTCTCAGCCAGTTCCTCTGCTAAGGTAGTCAATCCCCTTAAGGCCCGAGTAATTGAACCATCAGGTGCAGTGTTATTAGGAATAAAGGTACAACAGCTTCCTCCTAACATCACACACACACCCCCTTTTTCTGCTAAAATCATATCAAGGGCTATTCTATTTTCCCATGCCATCCTACTTGTCGCATCAAGCTGTTCTGATATTCCTTTAATCGCATCTCTTGTATAATTTATAAATCGCTGTTGATTATAGAAAATGTAATTTATCCAATCTACATTTTTATTAATTGTTACCCACCAAAAGAGAGCTGACTCAAAGCCTGCTGCAATCTGGTTACGAGCCTTAAATTCATCCGGTACTCCCCTAGGGACTCCTACCGAATCAAGATAAATCCTGTCATCGAAAGAAGTGTCTAACAGTAATCTCTTACCCCTTCCCTTTTTCCCTCCTTTGTTTTCCTTCTCAAATGCCAGGGTAAATGGAATTGCCAATTGTACAATTGCACATATCCCTCTCCAATCCGGAGGTAGGGTGGGTCTCAATATTTTGCCTCCACAGTACCACCACAGATCCGCTCGGGGAACCTTTAATGCTGAGTAGTTCCCTCCCTTCTCCGTTTCGGTGACATTCTTAATCTCTGTACATAGTTTCAGCTCCCCCAAATCTTTCGACCGACTTGTACCTCGTCTACGCACACACGAGGTGTGATTTCCAACTGCGGCAGAAAACAGGGGGGGAACTTTTACATCTTTCTTCTCCAAGGGAGGGAACATCAGCGATAGGGAGGAACAATTCCTATCATTCCACGCAGTCTCATCCTGATACAGGGCTATCATACATTTCATGCCCTTCCTGTCTCGCTTCCACCCGAGCGGAAAGGGAACCACCTGGGCCACTGGTCGACCGGAGGCACATGCATAGCAATTGCTTTTGTTCAGACTTTTTACAGTATACTTTACCCATTCAACCCAGGCATTTGCATCCCCGTACCCAGTTTCTATTTCAATGGTCTGTTTCAAGTCCTTTACCTCTATAAATTTTACTACTTTAGGATCATCGGGAGGGGTGAAAGATTGTATCTTATTACCCAGTAGTTCTACCCGTTTTCCCTGTCCTACACTAATTCGGAAACAACAGCCCAAGAAATCCTTCCCATTTGCTTTCATTTCTATCCCAAATGTTTCATTTAATTGTATCTCATAGGTGACCCCACCCAGGATTGTTTCGTGCCATGTGGTTTTCCTTATTGTTAGGTATATTGGGTTACACTTTTTATCAGGGCAATCGCGAGCTGGTCGGAAGGGGGCCCGGTGTACTGTGACAAGACTGTTATACCAAGTACCGTCCCCAAGGCCATCCCCATAGGACTTAAGATGTATCTCAGAGCTGCGATACTGTCTCTGATTATCTACGTCCCCACAATTTACTAAGCTACATACATCAGTGTCTATTACTTGTGGGTTATCAGATTCAGGAACCGTTAATAATACATATGAAAATGATATTTGATGAAATGCCAATACTAAGAGAGCTAGCATCATAACTCTAAGCATTCCCAGTATTCTAAACATCATGCTGAAGCACAAAAAGACTTAATATACAATCTTACAGAAATAATCCCGCGCTCGCGTCGCCACTGTATAATTAGTTACTCAAAGTCTCTTTAGTCTGAGTTTCAGCGGATCTTGCGTTGATTCGGCTGTCCAGACTTCTTTCTCCACGGGAGGGTCCACTGGCCCTTTGATCCGAGTGTAGTGAGTCCAGCCTTTCTCCGCTGTCCTTATTGCCGTTTCGGTAGTCAAAAGAGCCTGGTACGGCCCTTCCCAGTCCGGCTGTAATTTAGTCTCTGTCCATGATTTTACTAAGATCCAATCGCCCGGCTGGATGGGATGAACGGTGAATTCAAGGGGTGGAGTCTGTGCCAATAAACCCTGTTTCCTTAGGAAAGACAAAGAGGAGGACAAACCCAGTATGTACTTCTTTAAAAACAAATCTTTAGTTTCGGGAATTGGCAATTCTCCATTCGTTCCCAAGTAAGGTAATCCAAATAAGATTTCATAGGGGGATAGTCCCAAGTCTTTCCTTGGGGCTGTTCGTACTCGCAAGAGAGCTATAGGTAAACATTTGGTCCAAGGGAGTCTGGTTTCTATTATCAATTTAGAGAGCTGTCGTTTGAGTGTTTGGTTCATTCTCTCAACCCTTCCCGATGATGGCGGGTGCCACGGAGTATGGAACTCCCAGGAAATTCCCAACCCTTTCATTACCCCCTGTAACACTTTAGAAGTAAAGTGTGTTCCTTGATCGGAATCAATATGGTTCACGAGCCCATATCGGGGAATTATGTGCTCCAATATTGTTTTAGACACTCCACTTGCAGTGGCGGTAGCTAGGGGGTATGCCTCAACCCAACCAGATAAATGATCTACTATGACCAACATATATTTTAGTCTGCCTACCCTGGGGAGTTCAGTATAATCTACTTGTATACTCTGGAAAGGTCTCAATCCTGGGTCTCTTCCTCCCGGGGTCTGTTTTCTCAAGACTTTCTTATTTACCTTTTTGCATATGATACATCCCTCACATATTTGTTTAGCAATTGTATATATTCCTTTACATCCATATTCCCTAAGAACTAAATCACACATTGCTTGTACTCCCCAATGGCTGCCTTGGTGTAGGACGGCCATAATCTCTCGCATCATCATTTTGTTTAACATTTCCCTTCCATCAGGTAACCTCCAATGCCCGTCTGCTGTTTTTACAGCTCCTAAATCTCTCAATTCATTTTCTTCGCTTTCAGTAAATATAGGAGCTTCCCGAGGACCTGGAACAGTAGGTATTAGGGAATGAATCACCACTTCTTGTGGGTTCAGGGCTGCTTCCTTAGCCACCTCATCGGCTAATCTATTCCCCCTAACTTCTAGTTCATTTCCTTTCTGATGACCATTTACATGCACTACTGCTATTTCTCCGGGAAGTAATAGGGACTCCAAGACCCGTTTAATCAATTCTTCATGTACTAATTCTTTCCCTCGGCTGTTGATCAGCCCTCGTTCCTGCCATATCTTGCCGAAAGTGTGCACAACACCAAATGCATATTTAGAGTCAGTGTATACTGTTCCCTCTTTATTCTCTAATGCCCTAAGGGCTCTTTCCAATGCATAGAGTTCACAAGTCTGAGCTGACCACCCATTTGGCAACCGTCCTGCCTCCATCACACTACTGTTTGTCCCGTCTACGACTGCATACCCATTATATCTTTTCCCTTCAATCACCCGGGATGATCCGTCTATAAAAAGTCTAACCCCTGCATGAAATGGAACATCTCTGAGGTCCATGCGGACCTTAGTTTGGTATTCTATAATGTCAAGGCAATCGTGCCCTGGATTCTGAGGAGAGTCTCCTTCCCCTTTCCAAAGAAAGGCAGCTGGATTTAAACAATTGTCAGTGACCAACACTAGATCATCCTTTTCTATTAATATTGCCTCATATTTCAGAATCCGCGAGTCTGTCAACCATCGACCAGCTTTTTGGTTTAGGATTGTTCTCACTTGGTGTGGAGTGCTTACTATTAGGGCTCCCCCAAATGTAAGCTTCCTGCTTTCCCCCACCAACAGTGCAGTGGCAGCCACAGCCTGCACACACTCAGGCCACCCCCGGGATACTGGATCCAGTAGCTTCGAAAGATATGCTACTGGTTGTCTCATTCCTCCCCACCTCTGGGTCAATACTCCCAAAGCCGCTCCCTTATCCACGGTAACAAAGAGGTGGAAAGGTTTATCTAGAGAAGGTAAGGCTAACACGGGGGCATGGATCAAATCTCTTTTGAGTTTCTCAACTAGTTCTTTTTCCTCATCATCCCAACTTAGACATTTGGGTTCCCCCTCTAATAGTTTGAGATATAATTTCTTAGTCTTCAGTGCATAGGAATCAATCCACAATCTGCAATAACCCATTAGACCTAAAAATTTGCGTAACTCCCTTTTAGTGCTGGGCAGTGGCATTCCCACTATTCCCTCTATCCGTTCCGGGCTTATCTTTCGCTTTCCCTCACTAACTAAATGTCCCAAGTATTTCACTTCTCACTCCACATATTGTAGTTTGTTTTTAGATACCCGCAGTCCCTGCTGACCCAGGAAATTCAATAATTTGTTAGTGGCTTCTACTACTCTTTCTCTTCTTTTTCCTGTTACTAAGAGGTCGTCTACATACTGCAACAGGGTAGTCCCCTTGGGGCTGCTAAATTTCTCCAATACTTGTTCTAACATCTGTCCAAATAAATTTGGGGATTCCGTAAACCCCTGGGGAAGCACAGTCCATCGGTATTGCTGTTTTCGTCCTGTCTTAGGGTCTTCCCACTCAAAGGCAAACAAATTCCTACTTTCCTCTGCCAAGGGACAGGCCCAAAAGGCATCCTTTAAATCTATCATACTAAACCATTTGTGGTCATGAGGGATCTTACTTAATAAGGTATAGGGGTTTGGCACCACTGGGTGCCTGATCAGTACTATTTGATTTAATGTTCTCAAATCCTGCACCAATCGGTAAGTTCCATCGGATTTCCACACTGGTAGTATTGGGGTATTATAAGGAGACATACATGGCTCCAACAATCCATCTCTAATCAATCCTTCAATTACTGGCTGCAGTCCTCGTTTACCTTCTATGGAAATGGGATATTGTCGCTCACAGACAACGTCCCCTTTCCTTTTTAAATTTATTTCAAGGTGGGGGGATCTGTAATTTTCCACGATTCCCTTCTCTATCCCATACAATAGGGTCTATCTCTCTCTCCATATCCTCTGTCAACATTGCCATTTGGACAACTAATTCTTTTTCCTGAATTCCAATCTCCAGTCCTAAGAGGATAATTAAATCTCTCCCTAGTAAGTTACTTCCTATATCAGGGATATACAACAATTCCCCTTTGACCCTATCCTTAGGACCTTCTATCATCATAGGTTCAAATACTGGAACAGTAAATCCCTCCCCTTTAACCCCTGAAACAGTAATTGACCGTGTCGACATTTCTACTTTCTTTGGTTTAAAATTCAGTGATGACCGTGCTGCCCCCGTATCTACTAGGAAGACTACCTCTTCCCTACAGGGTCCCACCTTCAGGTTTATCAAGGGTTCCTGGTGGGCCCCCGAGGGCAGGAACCCCTGACACCCCTATTCTTCATCAAAATTCATAAGCGGAATTGCCCTCTCTTCCCTTTTCAGAGCTGGACATTCCCGCTTAAAATGCCCTATCTTTCCGCAATAATAACATCCTGCCTGTGGAGTCTTCCAGCTCTGCCCCTGTCGCTTGAACCCTCTATCAAATACTCCCCCTTGTCCTCTCCCTCTCCCTCTCCCCTTTGTCCTCTCCCTCTCGCCCTTGTCCTCTCCCTCTCCCTCTCCCCCTTGTCCTCTCCCTCTCCCTCTCCCCCTTGTCCTCTCCCTCTCCCTCTCCCTCTCCCCTTTGTCCTCTCCCTCTCCCTCTCCCTCTCCCTCTCTGCCCTACCTGCTGCCACCCACCCTCCAGTTGCTCACTATCGGTTCCATTCTTTTCTGAACTACCTCACCAACCGTAGCTCCCATCATTTTCACCTTCTGTTTCTGTCTCTCATCCTCTCTCTTTACAAACACTTTCTGTGCCTCTCTTAACAATTCATCTAATGGTTTTTCACTCCACCCTTCTATCTTCTGTATCTTTCTCTGTATATCTGGCCATGCTTTTGTCACAAAATGTACTTTCAAAAGACCCTGTGCCACTGGGTCCTCAGGGTTCATTCCAGAATATTTCCGCATTGAGTCTCTTAATCTTTGCAAGAAAGCTGAGGGAGTCTCATCTTTCTCCTGTCTAACTTCAAAGGCTTTAGTCAAATTCTGTGACTTCGGAACTGCCTCTTTTATTCCTTTTAGAATCAGGTCTTTCAATTCCCTCATTTCTTCTCTATGCTCCGGATTTTGATTTTCCCACTGGGGGTCTCTGAGGGGAAACTTCACCTCTCCCTGTCCAGCATCCCCATCTCCAATCGGATGTTCCCTGTCCCATATTTTAATGGCTGCTCCCCGTATAAGTCCCCTTTCTTCCCCAGTAAATAATATATTCAAAATAGACATTAACTCAGCCCAGGTATACAGACTGGGCCCCAAAAATTGATCAATTTGTTCAGACAGCCCCACCGGATCCTCAACCAGGACCTTCATTTCTTTTTTAAATGTTCTGACCTCCCCACTGCTGAGGGGGGCACTTACAAACCCAATCTCTTTATCCCCTATTGGTACCTCCCAAAGGGGATAAGTCGTTATGTTCTTCCCCTTTTTTTTTGTTTTCCCCCCCTTTGGCTTTGATTTAGATCCTCCGGAGCCCTCCTCTACATCTACTGCAGCTGTGCTTTCTTTTACTGAGGATTGAGGGTCAGGAACAACAACATCCACGTCCACTGCCCCTTCATCCTCCTCTCGTGAATCATCTGTTTCCTGTCCCTGTCTGTCTGTCTCTCCTCCTCCCCCATTTTCACCTAACCTGATTTTATGGTATGGGGGAGGCAAACAGCCAAGAGGATCCCAGGGACTAGGTGGGGCAGAGGGGGAATCCTTTGTCTTTACTACCATCATTCCCAAACTGCCCTTCCAACAGGTTGCATAGTCCGCCTCCTCTTGACTAAAAGGTTGTTTCTTATTCACATACAAACCTAAATACTGACAGACCCAGTCCTCGTCCGAACCATACTTTGGCCAGAAGACAGCCGGACGAAGGATTGGTTCTTTCGTCCATACTAAACAACAATATTTAATCATTTTCTTTTTATCCTTTTCCCTTGTACAAGTATTGCTTGTCCCTTCCCGCAACATCCTCCCCAACGGACTTTCAGGAGGAATGTTACCAGGGTCTTTTTCTTCTTCCTGTACTTCGTGACAGCTACTCTGCCTACCCCCCATTTCCCGGGGCCTTCGCTAGTCCCTCAGCGAGTAAATACCCCTTGTCCCGGCCACCAAGGCAATACTTAAAAGTCAGGTTTCTTACCTTGGTCTGTGCACAGAGTTGCCTGGCCCCTTATTGCCGTAGTTTCTATCGACCTCCTATCCCTGTCTGATTCAGATGTCTCTCTTGTGGGATTCGTACAAGTCACCCAAGGGAGCAGACCAAACCAGGACACGAGACTGCTCCTCAATGGGGAACGGGACGCGTCTTCCCAGTGTCCAAGGCCAGCCACTCCCCCCGGTGATGGAAGAAAATCCCGGACGAGCCCCCAATTGTGAGAAACAAAGCTCACACACTTCAATAATTTCAGTCCGAGACAAGATCTGAATCAATAGTGTCATTTATTTTACACTTGCAAGTGGGTGTGATGTCCCGTGTCTAAGAGGCAGAAGACATACACACACTAGGTTCAATTCATACATAATATTTATATGATTTAATGTCCATTGTTTTACATTGCTCCCTCCCCTGCTTACATCATCCACTTCCCTAAGACCGACCTCCATTACCCCTGTTTGCCTCTTGCCTTATCCGGCCTTGTCTGTGATAAAATGCTTATTTCTGGTCTCACAAGGCTGTTTGACCTTACCCTGTTATAGGTCATTGTTAGGCATATCCCTTCTTCATCATTATCTACCCCCTTCATCTGTGCCTTTCCCGAGGCCGTTCTGATCCCTATGACCCTTTTAATTGGGGTTTGTTCCTGTGTTTTCATAAAAGTGGGAAGCAGATGTTTATACCTACTGTTTGTACAGGTGTATCTAGCTTAACTTCATCCTCTCACAACATCTTATCTACTTGCCCACCGTACCTACTATTGTTCATTGGCACATTTCATTCTGACATACAATTTTAGCTAATACAAAAACAATTCTACATTTCCTCTACATCGTTTCCATTCTTGTTGACTCAGCTCTTGACTAAAACAATTACCCACTGGTGTGAGTTCACCTCCTTTGTAAAATGGAATTGCAGAAGTAACACTAATCCACCGATATCCCACAACATTAAACATTATTATATCATACTATAAATTTGAAATAAAGTTGATATCTTCTTCAGTAAACGAACAAATGCTACCACCTATTACTTGTCAGTCAGCTGATTACCTACTTTGTAACGAAATGTTGTGATTCATCTCAATATTACTCTGTTCTTTGATCAAAGTGAACTTGTAATTGTTGTTCAGTTTATGAATTGTCAGAAACTTGTTTTTATTTTTCCATTCACCTGTTCATTTTGACCGTAAGATTGAAATGCTTTGGAAATATTGGAGTTTGTTCATTTAAAAATAAGGTTTGCACATCTCTCACATATCTCATTTCTTGTATTATGATTCAAGAATGTTTTCTGGTGGAATTCAAGTAAATATCAAACATTTGTTCACTTCAAGTAAGGTCTTTAACACCCAGTTATCAATCTGTTGTTAATGTTTCAGCTGTTACATTGATATTGATTAGGTACTCATTCAGAGAGATCAACTGACAATTATAAACTAATTGCAGGATTATTGAATTGAAAGAGAGATACAGATGGGCAAACATTTTTTGGAAGGAATTGCTTTTTCATTTGAATGTGTAGACTTTTCAAGAATTCTATATCGCCTTCCTATGGTTTTCTTGTCGAGAATGCAAATTTATAGTTCATGTGAATTTTAATGTGTTCTGTATTTTGAGATTTGTGGCAGATTTAAGAAGCAAAGGACAAGCAATTAACATGAAAGCTTCAGTGAATAGAAAGCCAAGTAAAATAAATTGACAGAGGCAACTTTTAGTATAATCTCTGAACATTCAGTCAAATATTTCTAATGTCAAGAGTGTGGCACTGGAAAAGCACAGCAGGTCAGGCAGCATTCGAGGAGAAGCAGAATCAAAGTTTTGGGCATAAGCCCTTCATCAGGAACTATTTCTGATGACGGCCTAATGTCCGGAAGGTCGATACTCCTGCTGTTTGGATGTGCCTGCCCTTTTCTATTGCCACATTCTTGGCTCTGATCTTCAGCTTCAGCTTTCCTCACTTTCTCCAAATATGTTTAATGAACATGAACTGAAAAGGTTAGCATCAGCAGTTGAACAAAACCAAATTAATACATTTTTTGCAATATTTAGAGAGAAAACCTGTTTGAGAACATGCAACAAATCAGATCGAACAACATCTCTTGCCGTTAGAACCCTTGGCCATTCATAATAAAGAATAACCATGCTTTGAACAACCAGTATGGTGTATAACTACTGAACTGAAATACCAGAGGGACAACGATTGCATTTATTGGAAGAAATGTTAACCAGATCCTTACTGTGATAGTGGGGATTGATCTCAGGAACAATAAGATATTTACTGTGATTATTCCACTGAACAGTAATTAGATGGTCATGAAGATCTTTGTGTGGCTTTATGTGCAGTGTTTTGTTTAAACATTGATTTCAGTAACATTGAGATATTTTACCGGATTGACAATTGACTGTTAAAGATAAGTTTTAAATGCAACATTTTAAAAAAATTGTCAGTTTTGTTTAGCGAAACATAATTCAAATTATATGGAATCCCTACTGTGTGGAATCAGGCCATTTGACCCAACAAGTCTGCACTGACGTTCCAAAGAATAATCCACTCAGCACCATTCTGCTCTCAGATTACTGGACAATTACCCCTGACTAATGCACATAACCGACACATCCCTGAACAGAACGTGCAGTTTAGCATGGCCAATTTACCTAATCTGCACATTTTTGAATTGTGGGAGAAAACCAGAACATGCAAACTCTGCACAAACATGTGACCGAGGATGGAATCAAACCCAAGTGCACAACTCTGTAAGACACAAGTGCTAACCACTGATCCTCTGTTCTCAATGCCCAGCCCCCATGCAAATAAGTGAGAGACGTGCAAAACAAAAAGTAAAAATCCCTTACAATAATTAGAAAATTAATATGATCAAAGGACACAACAATATTCAGGTGAATTGCATTGTTTAATAACAAATTTGGGAATGAGCTAACTAAGAATAATGGGAAGTGACATTTGTTTCTTTCACTGATGAAGAAATTGATTTGCTTTACATCTTTGCAACACTGCAGAATAATGATTTATGTGCCTGAAATGTTTGAATTAAGCTCTTTCCAATAACAAAATCAGTACAATCACATCGACTTCTTCATCCTTAAGACTCAAACATTCTCAATTACTTTCCAGGAATTTAGAACCAGCAGGATTAGTTAATCTGGTTTCTTGGGAACTCAAAGAGAATAAACAGCAGATTCTTTGAATTAGTCATTCAATGCGATTATTCAGCTGAAGACAACATTTCTTTGCAAAAATGCTCAATTTTGAAAAATTCAAAATGCATTGTCATTGTTTAATGAGACAATACAGAGCTGTTAATTCTTTTTCATTGGACTTAACAAAACACAGGAATTTTACATGATTTTGTTGCAGGAAAAATACTTAAATCTTATTGTGATTAGAAATACAATAAATGTTCGCATCGAAGTGAAATATATTTAAATGAATTCAACTATGTTTCCACGGGTAAAATAAGAATTAATATCAACAATGATTGAGAAATTGTGCACTACAATATATTTAGTTATTCATGTAAAGAGCCATAATTCCACATTTACGGCAAATACTGGATTGAACAATTATTAGGTATGAGCAACAACTGAATATAAAATTTGATCAATGAATAATGAGAAATCTCGTTTTGCTATTTGACTGAGGAATATGTGCAAACAAACAGGAATTATTGTAGTGAAAAGTAATTGTAGGTCTGTGAATTTAAAGTCTGTGATTATGGAGATCATTCAAATAAGCAAACATTAGACATTCACAATTAATGATGGATGGGAAGTCCTTGCATCCATTGTGGGATACTTGACCTGAAGGTAAAGCTTCATATTGCAGTGTTGGTACTCAGAAACAATTGGTTAAATTAAAATGTGAATATCACTTTACTTGTTCAAAAGATTTTCTTAAATAATTGTGTAATTATTATCATGGCAATGACTTGATAATTAATGTTGTACTATGAGCAATTAAAATGATTCAATATTACAAAAACACTTTGCTGTGATGTTGATTGGATATTTATTAAAATTGGTAAATTGTGGAATAAAATATGAATTGAAGAACAAATGAGTCAATCAGTGATTATAGAACATTTTTTTTCTTTCTTTACTAAAAAATGCAGGTAACACAAGAAATATGAATTTGTATCACTTGGTTTCCTCATAGAGACACGTTATTTCAATTTAGATGATTAATTTTATGATCAGAGTACAGACATTTGTGTCAGAATTTGAAAGAAAGTTGATAGATAATGAAAGTGAGCATGAAAGTGAACAAATGATGCAATGACATTTGGTATATAAAGGAATTATAATAATTGTCATTATTGTACAATGATGAATAATGTTGGAATAGAAAAGACAAAAAGAATTGACATGTTCAAAGCAGTTCTTTTCTTACAATTAACTGAAACCAATAATCATTTTGCAGAACACGTGATTTGAAAAAAAAAGTCATTTAATGTGTTATATAAACTGAAGACTACTTCCATTTTGCAAAAATGGAGACTTTCACAAATTCAAAATTTAGGTTTGCTGAATTATACAACAAAAATGGTTGTAATTTGAAATATCGCTTGCACACAAATTTAAAATAAGTAAACTTAAAGAATATTAGAATGACAAAACATTTGTCGTTTGCATGATTGTATTACAGTCAATATCCGTGATAAAGTAGAAGCATTGTTTTAAGCAACATAAATAATCTTTAACTACTACTGAACTGAAACAGAAGATATCAATTGCACTTGTTGCATGGATTAGTAAACAAATGCTTACTGTTTCTGGATTAGTGGTGCTGGAAGAGCACAGCAGTTCAGGCAGCATCCAAAGAGCTTCGAAATCGATGTTTCGGACAAAAGCCCTTCATCAGGAAACATCGATGAAACATCGGGCTTTTGCCCGAAACATCGATTTCGAAGCTCTTTGGATGCTGCCTGAACTGCTGTGCTCTTCCAGCACCACTAATCCAGAATCTGGTTTCCAGCATCTGCAGTCATTGTTTTTACCTAAATGTTGACTGTTGTCATTGGTTTCAGGAGCAATAAGGTACTTACTCAGGTTATCCAACTGAACAATAATCAGATAGTGATGAAAGTCTTTGTGTTGCTTTATGTGTATTGTTTAGTGTGAACACTGGTTCGCTAAAATTGAGATATTTGCATGAATTAGGAACAGAGTGATAATTGGGTGCGAATGATCTGATTTAAAATCAGGCAGTTTTGATATTACGAGGATTGTTGAGTGAAACATTCTTAAACCATCATGCAATCAATGGGATAAGTGAGAGATGTGCAAATCCAACTTTCAAATGAACACACCCTCATATTTTCACATCATTTCAATGTCACATTCAATACAAATAGGTGACTGGAAAGCTAAAAACAAATCTCACACAATTCATAAACTGACCAGTAATTAAAAATTGATAAATAATAGCAAGTGACATTTGTTTATTTTACTAAAGAAGTAATTGATCTTTTCTCATATTTTTAGCACTGGAACATAAAATTCTGTGTGTTATTTTAACTAAGATCTACAGAACAAGAGAAAATTAATGACTATCATACTACGTATATTTCAGTTTTATGACTGCAACATTCTCAAATATTTTCCAAGGAATATTGATTGAGTGGAATTAGATACATCTTGCTATTAGTGCCCAGAAGAAAGTATGTAGCAGTTACTGTGATTATTGGAATGGATGATGATACCTCCAAAAAATCTACTGATATTGTGATTGGATATACAGTAAGTGTCAGCATCGAAGTAAATTCTAATCAAATCAATTCAAAAATGTTTCCAAGTTAAAAGTAAATACAATATTCACAATGACTGAGAGATTGTACATTGCAATGTCCTTGCAGTGTTTATTGTATGGAAGAATAATTCCACATTTATATCCCTTACTGGATTGCACAATTATTGTATATAATATGTATTAGCAACAAAGGGATTTTAAAAATCATATTCGTTAAATTGAGAATAATGAGATATCGCATCTTGATATTAGACTGAGTAATATGTAGAAATGAAGAGTAATATTGCAGGAAAAAGGAATTGTAGCTCTCTGAATTTCAACGACTGAGATAATTATTATCATTCAAATGAGCAAAAATCAGATACTTACAAAGAATTTTGCAAGGGATATTATTGGTCGTTTTGTATTTGCAATGGCCTGAACAAATTGGTATTCATATAGTAGCATTGATAATAAGAAATAATGAATGAAATTTTAAAAACATTGCATCTTTACAATGTCTAAGTTAAATTGCTGTGTAATTATTGTAATTGATAACGGCTTTTGGAATCCTGACAGATAAGTTGACTTAATATTTTGAAAGCACTTTGTTCTGATGTTGATTGGATATTCATTAAGGATAAGAAAGTGAAAATTAAAGCATAAAACTTAGCTGTATGATCTGAAAAGAATCATTCAGCAATAATTGTTAAAAATTGATTTTGTTCAATAATGCAGGCAACGTAAGAGTTACATGCTTTCTTCCAGCAGTTTTCTTGAAGAGTCATGTCAATTTTATTAATGTAATTTTTACCACAATAAATGTTCCGATATTTATTTCAGAATTAGGAGGAAACGAATTAGGCCATGAAAGTGACTATTACTGTGAACAAAAGATAGAGTCAATGACATTTCGTCCGGAAAGGAATTCTCATAATTGGGTGAGCATTTGTCACTGACGACGAACATGAAAGGAAAAGGAAAATTGTCAACATCTCCAAGAAATGTTTTTCTAAAAATGAAATAAAAATGAAAAATCATTTTGGAGGACACATGATTGAAAAAAAGGGAAACAATCATTTAATGTGACATTTGAGCTGAAGACCAGTTCCCGTTTCCCCATTGTAGTCTTTACCATAATTTAAAATTTAGTGTTAGTTCAACTAAAGAGCAAATGGATATACCCCCATTGTTTTCTTGTACACCAAAAAAAATGCAAATGTAAAGCAATTTTATAATGAAAATAACATTACTCAAAATGTAATCATTTCACACACAATAAATGTTTGTATTGAATTGAAATGTCATCACAGCTGCAGAAGTGTTTTTCCTTGACAGGGAATGAAGACTCAGGAGGCAGCCTGAGCTCAGGCATGTGAAAGATGTTTACTCATACAGCAATCAATTAATGAAGGGACCGTCCCCCGAGGCCAATCTCGGAAGGGAGATCCATGACACACTGTAACATGTACAGTAAAAAGCAGCATTGTTATGCACATGTAATGTGGTTACAGCCCTCTCCTCCTCATCCAGACACCCAAACCAAACACATAATCCCAGATGGGCATCCTAATCGACAGTCCCAGATTCTTATCACCTCATGTTGTTTAACAGGTACTATAATCTCCAGGCCTTGGGATCTTTCCACGCATCTCATTCATTCAGATTCCAAAGTTATTGCAGCACTCCCTCGGGCCTCTCAGGATGCCTTATCTGGTGTGACATTTTGAATTCTACTGTTTATTATATTTTACTTTACCAAAGTCAATTACTCCTCATATTGTTCACTGTCCTAATTATTTATGTACAAAGAAATACAAACGTCAGTTAGTTTTAACTTACTTGCTTTAAGATTAGTAATATGACTTGTGTTATAAAATTCGTTATATTGTTTAAAATTAAACAGCTACTCTTACTGTCAGGACTTTATAATTAATGAGCAGTGAACATCATATCTTGAAGCTAATTCCCAAAACTAGCTAACTGCACTTCTAAGTCTGAATACTTTTCTCTAATGCTTTTTAATAGACATTGGTTACATGTATCTAACTTATGTTGCAAATTACCCCTACGATTCTCAATAATCTGCAATTAGAACCTTTGTTTAATGTTCTGAGTAACTTTAAAATAATAACTATTTCTGACAAACAAACTCTTCTGTTGTCGCGATAACTGCTTAGTGAGTTAACTGGGCTGCACCCTACAGCTGCTGGTTATTCATTTACTGGGACAACTATCCTTTCAATTATGAAGATCAGGATTGGTCATTTGTCTGTATGCTATCTGGAATTCTGTAGTCCTGTCGTTGGAGTAGGTCCAATGATAGTGTGTGTTTTTTTTTTAAATTAAAGGCTGGAAGAGACTGTTAATCTTGTTTATCACCCCTCTGACACCTTGTGTTATAGTTCGAAGGTAGGCTGCCTCTGTTTGATTGTCAGGCATTTTGTCTCAGCCAATATGGACCATTTTGTTCCAGATGGGGACAGGCCGCACCCACAACAGAAAATCAACAAAGACTCAAGTATTACAATAAAAATCACCATTCGCTACCAATGGTATCTGGAAAGTGCAATATGTTTCCATCACTGAGCCTTACTTTCAAACTTAAAGCTGGATATAATGGATTTGATCAATTATTAAATATTAGATATAAGCAACAATTAGTCTTAAAAATCATTTCATAGAAAACTTAAAAATGATTAGAAATCTCATATAGCTGCCAGTAATGTGTAAAAATGAACAGTATTTATTGGAGTGCAAAACAATCAGACGTCTGTTAATATGTAAGACCGAATATTAATCCAATAATTTCTGTGAACATTCAAAGGATAAAGAACAGATATTATCTGTGAGTGTTGGATGGGGAATCATTACTTAGTTTGTGGTTGTGCTGACCTGGAATAAGAGAACTATTATTCTTTGTAATATTGGCACTAAGACATAATGGGTTAAATTAAAATGGGAATTTGATGATGTTTGTTATGAAACCTAAACTGAATTGCTGTGTGACTTTTGGAGAGACAATGAATTATTAATAAATTTTAGAATTCTGGCAAGGTAAATGAATCAATATTTCCAAATGCGTTTGCTCTGATGTTGATTAGTAATTTATTAAGATCAGTCAACTGAGAATTATAATGCTGGCATGATGGTTTGAAAAGACATTAGACATTCAGTGAACATTGATCAGAACTGGTTTGTCATTCAAAATTCTCAGATCTTCAAGAATTCTGCATTTGGTGTCTCTGCTTTCCTTCTGGAGAAATATAATATATAATACGAACAAGTTATGTATTATATTTAATTCATGCAATTTTTCATATCATCAATATTTAGACATTTGATTCAGAATTACAAAGAAAATAAGACAATAAGGAACTTTTTTTCACAGAAACATACAGTCAACAGCATTTGTCAAGGTATTTGTTTCAATATTGTCTCTGAATAAACAGATGAATACATTTAATGGGGATCTGTTCACAATGTAATGAACCACAATTGTATTTTTTATCATAACTATTGGATTGGAAACCTCTCAGAAAACTTGCCTGTCGTCAGGACTTATAGACAATAGACAATAGGTGCAGGAGTAGGCCATTCAGCCCTTTGAGCCTGCACCACCATTCAATATGATCATGGCTGATCATTCCTAATCAGTATCCTCTTCCTGCTTTATCTCCATAACCCTTGATTCCACTATCTTTGAGAGCTCTATCCAACTCTTTCTTAAATGAATCCAGAGACTGGGCCTCCACTGCCCTCTGGGGCAGAGCATTCCACACAGACACCACTTTCTGGGTGAAGTAGTTTCTCCTCATCTCTGTCCTAAATGGTCTACCCCGTATTTTTAAGTTGTGTCCTCTGGTTCGGCACTCCCCCATCAGCGGAAATATGTTTCCTCCTGCCAGAGTGTCCAGTCCTTTCATAATCCTATACGTTTCAATCAGATCCCCTCTCAGTCTTCTCAACTCAAGGGTATACAAGCCCAGTCGCTTCAGTCTTTCCGTGTAAGGCAATCCTGCCATTCCAGGAATTGACCTCGTGAAGCTAAGCTGCACTCCCTCAATAGCCAGAAAGTCTTTCCTCAAATTTGGAGACCAGAACTGTACACAGTACTCAGGTGTGGTCTCACCAGGGCCCTGCTTCTATACTCAATTCCTCTTGTTATGAAGGCCAGCATGCTATTAGCCTTCTTCACAACCTGCTGTACCTGCATGCTTACTTTCATTGACTGGTGGACAAGAACACCCAGATCTCTCTGAACAGCCCCTTTACCTAATTTGATACCATTGAGGTAGTAATCTGCCTTCCTGTTCTTGCCACCAAAGTGGATAACCATACATTTATCCACATTAAACTGCATCTGCCATGCATCTGCCCACTCACCTAACTTGTCCAGGTCACCCTGTAATCTCCTAACATCCTCACCACATTTCACCCTGCCACCCAGCTATGTATCATCAGCAAATTTGCTAATGTTATTGCTGATACCATCTTCTATATCATTAACATATATTGTAAAAAGCTGCCGTCCCAGCACGGATCCCTGCGGTACCCCACTGGTCACTGCCTGCCATTCTGAAATGGAGCCGTTAATCACTACCCTTTGTTTCCTATCAGCCAACCAATTTTCAATCCAATCTAGTACTTTTCCCCTAATACCATGCGCCCTAATTTTACTCACTAACCTCCTGTGTGGGACTTTATCAAAAGCTTTCTGAAAGTCCAGGTACACTACATCTACTGGATCTCCCTCGTCCATCTTCAGAGTTACATCTTCAAAAAATTCAAGAAGATTAGTCAAGCATGATTTCCCCTTCATAAATCCATGCTGACTCTGTCCTATCCTGTTACTACTATCCAGATGTGCCGTAATTTCATCGTTTATAATAAACTCCAGCATCTTTCCCACCACTGAGCTCAGACTAACTGGTCTATAATTTCCTGCTTTCTCTCTCCCACCTTTCTTAAAAAGTGGTATAACATTAGCAACCCTCCAATCCTCAGGAACCCGACCCTGAATCTATCGAACTCTGGAAAATAATCACCAACGCATCCACGATTTCCCGAGCCACCTCCTTCAGTACCCTTTCCCGAGTCAATTCCTTCTGTACCCTTCATCTCAATACATGTTAAGATTAGCATCCTCTGCCATAAGTCATAAACTGTCATCATTGGTCTGGGAAAGTTATAGTGTGTAAATTATAATAAAGTGTCTCGTACATATGTTTGGATCTGATGAGAGCATGATGATTGCTGTGATAATTGATCCTGAGAACAATAAGGTACTTACAAAGAGGTTTTCACCGAACAGTAATTAGTTGGCCTTGAAGACCATTACGAGTACCTTGATTTCAATAATGTTAAGCTGATTTCCATGATTTGGGAAATGTTTCACAACATTTTACCAGACTTCTGGATTCTAAGCATCCAATGGGTTTCGACTAAACACCCTTCTGTTGTAGTCATTCTCAAGTGAGGTGTACAATGCTCAGGCACTGGCTGGAAGTCTACTTCAACCTCTCCAAAACACAACTCTCAGGCTGGTTGTAACTGGATCTCCCGAACCTTTGTGACCTCTTTGACCAGGCCTTCCGCTGTTTTCTGGAGCTGATTATTTTGTCTACTGTTTCCTTTAGTTTGACCTTTTCAGCTCCGATTTCTACAGCTGTAGGAATATTTAGAATGTTCACTTATGGGCCACAGGTCACTTGACCTGAGTGGATAGAAAAATATGGTTCACTTATTGTTGTAATAACGAATTGAGAATGATTCTTTGCATTTTAACAAACAAAATTATTCAATATTTTTCAGCAGTTTACGGTGAGATTGATTAGATAGTCAGTAAGAGAGATCAACTGACAATTATAAGCTGTTTGCGGAATTATTGAATTAAAAAAGGATACAGTCATGCAGATATTTTTTAGAAGGCATTGCTTTTTCATTCAAATATATAGGCTGTTCAAGAAGTCTATGTAGCTGTTCATTGGTTCATGGGAACAATTACAGATGGATTTTACATACACCCCCATCCCAATCCCAGGGAAGGAAATCCTGCTGGGTCTTAATAAACAGGTTTACTCAGTGGGTGGAAGCATTCCCCTGCAGATTCTGACCAAGGGACACATGTTACAGGAAATGAAGTTAAGCAGCTCTGTGGCTTGTTTGGTACTGAGCAGAAATCCCATCTCACATACCACCCCCAGAGCTCAGGGACAGTAGAAGGAATGAAGCAGACACTGAAAGCTAGCCTGACTAAGGCCCTGACAGAGACAGGCCGGGACGGGATAGTCCCCACAATCCATATAAAACTGATGTCAACCCCAGCAAAGGGAACTGAGCAGTCCCCCTTTGAATTAGTGACCGGAGGGACTATGCAGCTGCCAGAGGGTATGGTAGTGGGAGGGCAGGAGGTGTACAATGGCAAGGATAGAGTGAAACAATTTGTGAAAGAACTGACAAAGCAACTGCATGAGCTGAGAGGGGAAGTTGCAGACGGACAGAGAATCAGAGACTGAGAGCCCTGGGCACAACCCTGTTAAACTGCCTCCTGCTCCCATTGTCTCACTTCCCCTCCATATGAGCATAGGTAAGTGAATCCCCCATTTACTGAAGGAAGAACCCTTCTGCCTTAATCTCTTCCCATCAACACATAATCATGGACAATACGATAATCAGTTTCTGTAATCACACATTATCATCACACATTATCACAGGACATTGCCATTCATCAAGCTTTGTAAGTTCATAATTACCTGCTTTAAACTATGTAATGACAATCGCCCATGTGACCGATATGCCTTTGTCTAATTCTTACTAAATATACTGTCCCTGTGGGTAAGGCAGAGATTCGTGAAGAAAAGTCTGTACAAGTAGACACTCGGCTACTTTGGAGATGTTTTGAAACTCTTGCCAGCTGTCCGATAATAAAGCTACTGCTGTTGTGCAGAAAACTTGTGTCGCCTGGATTTGTGGAACAAAACAGACATTAACAAGGAAGGATATGAGTGATCTTCAGGGTGTGGATTACAGACTTACTGGAGTGGTTCACTGATGAAGAAAATGCAGTCACTGGATTGATTTGAAGAGATTGCTATTTTCATTGAAGTAAACAAGTTAAATATATTTTTGATAAAGTTGTATAAGATTATAACACACCTCGATATAGCAGACAAAAATATCTGTATTCGATAGGTGATAGCACAAGAATTAAGATCAGATATGAGATTTTGAGACAGTGGGAGATGAGTAAGTGTCTCTGCTGACTGTATTGGCTGGAGATATGCAGAACATGCTGCCTATTATGGTGGTGCAAGCAGAGAAGACGAATGATTGATAAAAACAATTATATCAGATCTGAGGGAAATAAAATTGCAGAGTTTGGGGGACATATGGGGAATGAGAATGTGAGATTCTGCGACAGAGCGCCAGCTTGGATTTGATGGGCCTCCAAATGCATTTTATTTGGACTTGCTTAACTTGCTCTGGTCACCGATTAAATTGTCATTTAGGTCAATCTGCTCAGTGTTCCTACTCTGACCAATACAGGCTGTCCCTCCACAGCAGGAGATAATGTTCACTGTTTTAGACTGGGTTCTGGGGTGGGGGAGGGGAGGGGGGGGGTGTAACAGTGTGTATAACAGTCTGCCAGCATTTATCTGAAATGGCAAAACACCAGTGCAGCCAGACTACGGGCCGACTCTGGAAATGTGGGGAATGTCAGAAGGGAATTCTTTACCCATCCCACCTGGAAATTGGCCAAACCAGTCAGACTGGGGAGAAGCTGTTCACCTTCTGTGTGTGTGTCTGTGTGTGTTGGGGTGGGGGGGTGGGGGGGGGAGGGATTCACTCAGGCATCCATCCTGCTGAGACACCAGTCAATTTACTCATAACCACAAGTTGAAGGATTTTTTTTCTCTTGTTCACACCAAGTAATGAACAATGCTTTTGGCACTTCATAAAGTTTTGCATATAGAGAACTTAGCTTTGGAAATGTTCACAACATTGTTGAACATGTACAGATTCACACTGGGTGGAGATTTTTATTTTCCTTTGTTCATTCACAGGATGAGGGTGTCGCTGGCCCGGCAGCATTTACTGCCCATCCCTAATTGCCCAGAGGGCAGGTAAGAGTCAGCCTCATTGCTGTGGGTCTGAGGTCACAATGTTGGCCAGACCAGGGAAGGATGGCAGCTTCCTTCCTGAAAGGGCATTACTGAACCAGATGGGTTTTTCTGGCAATCGATTAATGGTCATCATTAGATTCTTAAATTCCAGAAAATTTTTTAAATTGAATTTAAATTCCTCCATCTGCTGCAGCAGGCTTTGAACCCAGGTCTTCAGAACGTCATCTGGAGCTTTGGATTAACTGTCTAGTGGCAATACCACTCGGCCAATACTTCCCCACATCGCTGTCCACCTGCACAGTGAACAGTGATTTTCTGGTTCATCAGAACAGGGTAATCACACATGCATTTGTTGAATAATTGCAGGAGTTGGATGTTGATGGGCTATTGACATCCATCTCTGAACCATGTATTCTGGGGTTTGTTTCTATTGTCTTGTTATCTTTTAGGGATAAAAACAGTTTCAATTAGCTTTCTATTAAATGCATGGCAATCAAGTTGATCCCATAACTCTCAGGCAGATTAGTTTCTGTAGAAGGGCTCTCCATCTCCCCGATCTCCTCCATCCTCAACTCCAACAGTACAATAATCTTACAGAGTCTCTTTGTGACTACGAATGAGACAATCTTTTTAGATATGATGCAGAGCTGGGCTGAGGAGTGGCAGATGGAGTTCAACCCTGCCAAGTGTGAGGTTGTCCATTTTGGAAGGACAAATAAGAATGCGGAATACAGGGTTAATGGTAGGGTTCTTGGTCAGGTGGAGGAACAGAGAGATCTTGGGGTCTATGTACATAGATCTTTGAAGGTTGCCACTCAGGTGGATAGAGTTTGTAAGAAGGCCTATGGAGTATTATCGTTCATTAGCAGAGGGATTGAATTCAAGAGTCGTGAGGTGATGTTGCAGCTGTACAGGACTTTGGTTAGGCCACATTTGGAGTACTGTGTGCAGTTCTGGTCGCCTCACTTTAGGAAAGATGTGGAAGCTTTGGAGAGGGTGCAGAGAAGATTTACCAGGATGTTGCCTGGAATGGAGAGTAGGTCGTACGAGGATAGGTTGAGAGTTCTCGGCCTTTTCTCGTTGGAACGGCGAAGGATGAGGGGTGACTTGATAGAGGTTTATAAGATGATCAGAGGAATAGATAGAGTAGACAGTCAGAAACTTTTTCCCCGGGTACAACAGAGTGTTACAAGGGGACATAAATTTAAGGTGAAGGGTGGAAGGTATAGGGGAGATGTCAGGGGTGGGTTCTTTACCCAGAGAGTGGTGGGGGCATGGAATGCGCTGCCCGTGGGAGTGGTAGAGTCAGATTCATTGGCGACCTTTAAGCGGCATTTGGATAGGTACATGGATGGGTGCTTAATCTAGGATAGAAGTTCGGCACAACATCGTGGGCCGAAGGGCCTGTTCTGTGCTGTATTGTTCTATGTTCTATGTTCTAATCTGATCAGCTGCTTCTTTCCCAACTCCTATGTCAAGTTGGCTCTTAATCTCCCCTTGCTGCAGTTGCGATCCTGCATCGTTGTAGAGTGATGCTCACATTTCATTTCTTGGCCTATCAGTGTTCATTATACTGCATGTAGCTTCTTACATATATGGCTTACAGTGCAAGAGTTTAGCCCTTTCCTTCCACCAACAGCAGTAGAATTGTACTCGAACAAAACTTACAGAATCACAGCCCAGCATATTCCCCAACTTGCCTCTAACCATCAAACCAGAGGATCAATCCTCATTCAACTGAGAGAATTCAGGAAAGCATGCCAGTAACAGCAGCATGAATACCTAAAAATGAGGTGTTAACCTGATGAAGTTACCAAAGAGGATTACTTGTGTTCCAAGCAGCATAAGCAGCAAGTGATAGACAGAGCAAAGCAATCCAGGAAACAACAAAACAGATCTAAGTTCTGCAGTCCAGCCACATCCAGTTGTGAATGAAGTCAGAGCACAGCTGGAGTTCTGAGGACAGTTCTCTTCAAGATATTAACCAACAAGAATGTCAGACTGGATTAATTATCATAAAACCCAAGTCCATTTGATATTCATATATTTACAACCAGTGTTCAATTCACCAAATGTAGCTGAAGGTAAAGATAATCTTCTAGTGATTCTAACAGTGGATACATCTGAATAATTGGATCAGTAACTTATAGCCTGTTGTATTTAGATAGTAATAATTTTAAAGAGATTTTAAAAAGTAAGGTGACTTGAGTATAATGGAAGAAGTTGATTGGTGGGTAGCTGATAATGTTGTTTTAATCTGAAGTTAATTTAGGATTAGTTAACAAATAAACACATGGTAGGGAATCCCAGCCCCATGGAGTGCACATCCAGTTCCATGTGGGAAATCCAGGACACTTCTTGTGTGAGCGACAACCACAGGAACATGGAGGTGACATGGGAAATGTCAGGAACACTCGTTTGACCACGGTTAAAGTACTGCACACACTTCTGATCCCCACATTCCAGGGTTGATGTGATCACACCAGAGAGGGTACACAGGAGATTGATCAGAATGTTTCTACAATTGGGAAATTTCTGCTCTGGGGAAAGGTTGGATAGATTGGGAATGATTTCCGAGGAGGATGACCTGAGATTTAATTGAAGTGATAAAATGCTGAGGAATCCAGATCGAGTGGATAGGAAGGAGCTATTCATTAACTGAGAGGTCAGAAACTGGAGGATTTAGATTGAAACTAATTCCCAGAAAGGAGGGGAGAATTCATTTCACTCGGAGATGGTGGGGAGCAGGAACTCATTGATGGGGTGGCAGAGGGAGTAACCAGCATAACATTAGAAAAAAAGGACATGGATGTAACTGAGATGCTGGAACATGCAGGGCTGTGGATTAAAGTCTGCAGAATGGGATCATTGTGATTTATTTAACATTTCTCCAGAATATTAAACTCAAGGTCAATTTGAGAATTTATGAACATCATCCGACCTGAATTCCAAATGTCCGAATAAATTTATCAGAAATTTACAGCACAGATCGAGACCACTTGGCCTATCCTGCATGTGTTGGCTGTAATAGAATGACCCAGGCTTTACAGCATTCTGTACTCACCAATGAGAGCAGCAATTTCAGACTGTGTACTCTGCCCTCTATGTGTTTATAATCTGCTTTTTCAATGCATTTTTAGACAGCTGCTCACCTTGTTTCCTGGTTTCTTTCCCAGCCCTAACTCCATTCCCCATGGCCTTGAGGGACTACCATTTCTGCAATTTAATCTCTCCTGCCTTCCTCCGTGTGACAGACTGTCTTTTTGTCCTGGTCTCACTCCCACCTTGCTCACAACTTGTTACATTTCTGATGGTTCCCAGGCCTCTGTGACTTCACTGCACCCCCTGGGTCAGTGGCACGAGTTTTGAAATCTCTTCCTCAAGAGATAATTGGAAATCTTTCTGGCTGCAGTTTCCACCAGATTTTATTTTGAAAAAAAAGAGGATTTGCATCAGAGTCAAGTATTTGTGAGCCTTCATCCATAATACTGAGCACTTAGACATAATATGTAACCCTCCCACAGATGTGCAGTTTTGATGGATTGGCCGCGCTAACATGGCCTGTAGTGTGTAGGTTAGGTGGGTTGGGTTAGCCATGCTAAATGTGGGGTTATGGAGGTAGGGTGGGTCAGCAGATCATTGCAGACTCGATGGACCAAATAGTCTCTTCGTGCGCCTAAGGGATTCTGTAATTCTAACGAGTTGTGATTGTTGTCATATTTTCCTATGTCCAAGTTCATTCAACTCAGGTACACATGCTGCCTTTTGTGTTTCTGTGGGTGCTCACACAATCATTTCCTTCTGTTTTACATCAACGTCACACTGTATGTGAGGGTGGAAATGAATGTGTAAATATAAATACGCCAATCGAAACCCCTCACAAGGCAGGAACTGTTTCTGCTACTAGCATCACTCACAAGGAAGAGGAAAATAAAGGTTCAGTCACAAATCTGACAGAAACACAGAAGTCATAATCACCAGGGAAGGCTTAACAGCTTAAAAGTCTTTTCTTAAGAGGAGACTGAGAGACAACCTGGTACAAGTAGGAAGCTTTGTGTCTGTGTTTTCAGAGATTTGAGGTTGAAATCATTGTGTTGGAAGCATGTTTCATTGCCCCAGGTCATCAAAGGTGCTATCTAAATGTGCATCTTTCTTTCTGCCTGTCTGTCTGAGTCAACAATCAGATGGACAGATCAGTGTCTGAGTGTTTTCCCACATCCCTGATTGAATCTGCCTCTCCCCACAATCTCAGGTGCCAGCTGCCTATAGTCCACCCACATGGGCATGTTGAAGAGCATGACAGGAGAATGGATTGAAACCGAGAGTTCAACGCCAGAATGAAATAGGAAGAAGGAAATAAATGGGATTTTTGGATCCCAGGGGATACAGACTCCAGGATTATTCCCTGTGGGCATTCCTGCAGTAATACGAGACAGCATTCCATGATGTGTTAAATCCGGGTGGCAGGAGAGGGAGTCACTGAACATGAGCAGGTTTAGTTCAAACACAGGAGGTTTGTTCAGTCAGTAACAGTGTGTTAGACATGGAGGGGAAGGGAGCAGTGAGGGGAAATGTTACCACAAGCTGCAGATGGATCACTTTCATTGGAACAGGAGGAAGCCATTCAGCCCTTCAACCCTGCTCTGCCATTCAATAGATCATGGCTGATTTGTGTCCTAAGTTGCAATGTTCAAAACTCTCCAAACTCATCAATAAACTCCTCTGCAACAGACAAGATCAATGTTCAAAAACGAAACATCTGCAAACGCTGGGAAATCAGGAACAAAAACAGAAATTGCTGGAAAAATATCAGCAGATCTGGCAGCACCTGTGGAGTGAACCTTTGGGTCCAGTGACCGGTCAGGTGACAACCTGCAGCTGACCATTCTGCCTTTTCTGTAACACTCTCTGGAACAGGTTCTGGTGCGAGGGGAATGAGACTGTCAATAACAACTTAGAAAATAGGAGGATGTGCTCAATCAGAAAAAAAACCATTTTGGTCTTTCACTTTTAATTCAACTGCAAAAATTATTCATTATCATTTCAGAAATAAGATAATAGGCCAGAAATCAACTCTTCGTGTCATTGGGTCCGAAAAACTGTTAATTCTGACCTGGTCCAGCCTACATGTAAATCCAGACATTGAATAACGTGGTTGACTCTGAACCATCTCCTGGGCAGTTCGAATGGACGACAAATGCTGCCCCAGCAAGTGATGCCATGATCCCATGAACAAACAAAACAAATCCAATCACTGTGGTTACTTGTGATCTCACTGGTGTTATTGGAAGAGGATGAATGGGAATGTTTAGGGTTAAAGGGAGAAGAATGGCATTCGGTGAGGTGATCCTTTGGAGAGCTGATGAGCCAATCAGCCTCCTTTTGCACAGTAACAATTCTGTGAATATTTCATTCTGAGCCCTCTAAGGAAATATCAGGGCAGGGATGTAAAGAGGTCAGATTGAATGAGTGTCTTGGTGAGCACAAGTGAGACACAGATACAGAGAGGTTTTGGGATGGATTAAATTATATTTTATACATTTGCATAGTCATCAACATTACAGCAGTTAAAACTGGGAGTGTAATTAGAGCAGCAAATAAATCTTAAACATTGATGCAGCTAAAGGGGATGCTGGGTAAAGATACCGTAGTTAGCGTTTATTTTATTCCAGGCACACCAGCCTAGGAGCACATCCTTCCTGTATCTATCCTCTGGAGCTCTTGAAGATTTTTGTTCCTTTGAAGTGTTTCATGTTTAGATACTCCAGAGAAGACAGCTTCAAGCTCCTCAATCTCTCCTGCCAGGGCAATGCTGCTGTTAGAATTCAATTCACTGGTGCATGTTACTGACTGCTTCATGGACTGGAACTGGAAATTGAGACTGAAAGGTTACTGTATAAAATATCTTCAATGGTATTACCAGACGTGAGTGGTTTTGGGAAAATGACCTTGGCTTACAGGCATTGAGTGTCAGAGCACTTCCTGTTGTGGGGCATCCTGTTTAGATTCAATCTATTGATAACTATTAGAACTGACTTGCACTGGCTCCGTCAAAGTGGTCAGAGCATTATGGCTGTCATCGAAGCTGGTAACAAACTTCCCACGGGTTAAAAATCGTAAATGATAGAGTAGGCACGAGGTCTGATGGCACTGTTGGAGTATTGATGTTGTTGGTAATCACATTAACTCAGCTGGAGTTGACTGAATTTATATAGTCTCTTTCTGAATCTCAGGATGTCTGTCTGGGCAATAAGTCTCCACAAGCAGCAACGTGACAGTGAGCAGGGATCATCTGTTTTGATTTAAATTGTGATTGTAGCACTGCTGCTTCACAGCACCAGGTACAAGATTGGAGTCCAGCCTTGGTCAACGGCCTGTGTGGAATTCCCACATTCCCCTATGATTGTGTGGGCCCCCTCCAGGTGCTCTGGTTTCCTCCCACAGTTCAAATATTTGTGTGTTAGGTGGATCAGTTGTGCGAAATTGTCCACAGTGTCCAGGATTATGCAGACTCAGTGGATCAGCCATGGGAAATGCAGTGTTACAAGGATGGAGTGTTCCAGGTGGGATGCTCTTTGGATGGTTGGTGGGGTTTGATGGGCCAATTCTCTCCTGCCACACTGTTGGGATTCTATTCTATGATTGTGGATAAAGGCTACACAACAGAGTGTCCTTGGAGAAGGAGCATGTGGTGTGGATCAATGCTCTCGATGCCTTTAAATAGATGTGGGCATCGCAGGGGATACAGTGCTTCACCCCCACTGCTGCCCCCTTACCCCCAACTCGACTTTGATTTGGTGCCTTCCCACTCTGTCATTTGTAACGGTTTGCTTTACCCGTAATGGGCTTTGTTTGTAAATATTGAATTGGTTACATGGGTGGTTTACTGCTGGTGCTTATATATTAACAAAACCCAAAATGGCGTAATGATGAACGTGGGAAGGTTGCACAGCTGTGTGAGATAACACTGGAATCAACCAATGAGAAACAAAGAAGTATGTGACCCATTCACACAGCTGTGTGATGGGCAGCATGGTGGCACAGTGGTTGGCACAGTGGTTAGCACTGCTGCCTCACAGCGCCAGAGACCCCTGTTCAATTCCCGCCTCAGGCGACTGACTGTGTGGAGTTTGCACATTCTCCCCGTGTCTGCGTGGGTTTCCTCCGGGTGCTCCGGTTTCCTCCCACAGTCCAAAGATGTGCAGGTCAGGTGAATTGGCCATGCTAAATTGCCCGTAGTGTTAGGTAAGGGGTAAATGTAGGGGTCTGGGTGGGTTGTGCTTCGGCGGGTCGGTGTGGACTTGTTGGGCCGAAGGGCCTGTTTCCACACTGTAATGTAATATAAGCTAACACTTCTGGGTCGGAGAAATGGGGGGGAAATAGAACACTTCACAGCTCACAGAAGGAGAACTCAAAAGCAGTTAAATCAAACCAATGGTTCAGACAGGGAGGGAATATTTCCCTGGAGTTTGAGTAACTGGAAAGTGATGGTGTCCGGGAATAGACAGGATTTTGTTTTACAAGGCGTATGAAATTTTTAAAAACTGATATTCAGATAGTTTCATTTCTTTTCTTTTAGTTTTATTTATTGTGGAATAAACTGCTACAATATTTTAAAACCAAATTCACAAACCTTGTGTTAAAGACAAATGTTAAATAAAATCCATCAAACCATCCCTCACTGAAAACTGATGTGGAGGTGCAATCTCCTGGAGAATCCCTGCCCTGCCTACTTCTTCCTACCCGGGCTCCATGGCTATATCCATACCTGGGAGATAGCAGCAGGAGAGTATTCGGCCTTTCAATCCTGCTCCATGATTCAAGGGGAAACAGCTGACCAAGCAGCTCAGTCTCCTGTACCTGCTGTGTTCCAATCCACTTTCATGGCTTTACCTCGAAGAACTATATCTAAGTCCTCCTTTGGCTTCACTGCCTTTTGTTCCAGTTGCGTTGCAGTGTTACTGTGTGGGTGTAGGCAGGGGTAATGTGATGGTGCTGCCTCCTGGAGGATGCACTCAGCGTCCCTCTTCATCCTGCAGTAACATCAGTTGGGTTTCAGCAATGAGAGATAGAACCCATTTCCAGGATATAGGCATCACTGACTCAGCCACCATTTATTCCCCATCTCTCGTTCCCCTTGAGAAGATGGTAGTGAGCTGCTGTCTTGTACAATTCACCGTCCATTTGACGCAGATAGACCGACAATGCTGGGAGGGAGAGTGTTGCAGGATTTTGGCCCAGTGATTCTCCATCTTTGGTTCTTCAAATGCTAGTTAACTTTTTCCACGATCGGCACATGATATTGAGATTTCAGTCTGCAAATCTTCACCATCTAGCACCCTGTATAAAGGAATATGTGCAGATTAGAAATTCAGAACAGAATTTCCCCCCCATTTCTCTGGAAGAGCTTTTCCCCCTTTCTTCCCCCAAAGCTGTAACCCTCCAGCCCACTTACTCTCTCCCACCATTCTGACTCTGCTGCCCCTAATGTACACCCTCCCCATTCTCATGGAGTTATTGATAAACAGATCCATTCCACCACTTCCTGTCCCTGGTTAAACTCTGCACCCTTTCTGGGTTCACTTCACTTCCGGGTTCACTTCCTTTCCCTTCAGTTGCTGCAAGTCAATGATGTAACAGCAGAATGAAACACAAGGAAACAGACAGGGAGGTGGCAGATCCTGGACAGAACAGGAACCTTCAGTCTGGGAGAATGGGTCACATCCTTCTTTGTTTCTCATTGGTCGATTCCAGTGTCATGACAAGTTGGGAATGTAACTTGGTCCCATGTGGGTGTGGTGACACTTTGACCCTCTAACAGATCAATACTACAAGCAAATACGTTCCTCCTCCAGACAATCAGAGTGTGAAATACTTTCCACTAGTTAACCCAAAGCACATGCTCCAAAACCCACCCACATTCTGTACTTGTGCAGTGCCAGGTTTCCCCACAGACGTGTGGTCCCTGCCTCGGAAATTAGGAGTTGCAGGCCTCATGCAGCCACTGGAGACCTGTCTCTGGAATGTGAATGAAAAGTGTGGGATGGAGGATGTTGTGTATCAGATCCCCATTCAGACACACGGGACATGTGGGCTGTCACTGGGATTTACTGAGACATCCGCTTAGACAACCTGATTTCTGACGTAAGGAACATAGATTCAGCCAAATTGGGGGAGAGGGAGGATAAAAAGGCCCAGGAGGTTTTAAGCAGAGGTGGCTCAGTGGCTAGCACTGCTGCCTCACAGCATCAGAGACCTTAGGCGACTGTGTGGAGTTTACACATTCTCCCCATGTTTGCATGGTTTTGTGCAGTTCTCCAGTTTCCTCACACAGTCCAAAGATGTGCAGGTTAGATGGATTGCCCATGCTAAATTGCTGACAGTGTCCATGCACGTGCCGGTTAGACAGTTAGCCATGGGAAATGGAATGTTACAGGGAACGAGTGGATCTGAATGGGATGCTCATCATAGGGTTGGTGTGGACTCGATGGATGAATACCCTGTTTCTGCACTATAGGGACTCTATTCTATTCTCATGAAGAAGAATGTACCTATCTCAATGTGCTGTGAATCTGTGGAATTCCCTATTCAAAATGCGGTGGATGCCAGGACAATGAGCCAATTTAATGAAGAGATACAGATGTTGAATTTGCAATGAGATGAAGGGTGAGAGAGAGCAGGTGGGAAATTCCAGCTGAGACCGAGGTGAGCTCAGTCATCACCGTATTAAATGGTGGGGCTGGTTCTCCAGTGCCCAGTGCTTATCTTCTTACTGTAACAACTGAAAAGCTGAATCCAAAAATCATCACTTTCACCAAAGGAGATTTTCGGAAAATGACAGATAGTCAGGTGGATTAGCATTCCAAGCTTAGATAGTGAGGAAGCGTGCAGGAGATAATGCTTTTGCAATTTTAAACTAAGGGGAGACAGTGATTTATGGTTTTAGACTGTGTAGTACATTCACAGCGTCCAGAATACTCTGTTGTGAATATCTATTCTGTACTTTATTACAAAGCCAAGGTCTCTGACAATGAAAACCAAAACGCCCAGTAAACATCGCCTTCCCTCGTAATGTGATGAAAGGCTTCTGCTAAGTCTGGTTGAACTTAGAACACAGATGGAAAGCTGGAAGATTAGATCCACTCCCAAGATCCTGTGCTTAAACAAAAGGAGACTACAATAGGATGAGGCAGGAGTTGGCTAATGTAGACCGGAAACAAAGACTTTATGGGGGGAAAGTTGACGGACAGTGCGAGAATATCAAAGCAATTTTTTGAAGTGCTCAGCAAAAGTATATATCAGGGAAAAGGAAGGACTGTCGGAAAAGGGATAATCTGCCGTGGGTGGGTCAGGAAATAAGGGAGTCTATCAAACTGAAATAGAAAGCATACAGATTGGCAAAGACCAAGGAGAAACTAGGAGCTTAGAAAAACTTCAAAGATCAACAGAAAGCGAGATGGGATTGGGGGAGAAAAGTGATGAGTAACTATCCCCAGGGCCAGAATAGCAGTTTACCCTGCTAGAGGGGAACCTATTGTGTGGGGAACATATGGCCTCTGGAATTGTTGAAGCACGTAACTGTTACCATAGAGATCCTGATCAAGTTAAAAATCACAGCACACTCCAAAAGCTTGTACTTCCAAATAATCCTTTTGGATTATAACCTGGTGTTGTGTGGTTTTTAAACTTTGTCCACCCCACCACCGGCTCCTCCACATCAGAATCCTGATAGATACCCCACTGAAACTGAAGTGCCTGTCAGATACTTGAGAGAGCCACGGGGGCGTGGGGGAGGGGTGTGTGGTTTAACCACAAAGTGCTGAACTGAACTAGACTTTCTAACTGCCGTTGCCATGGAGATAATATTGAGAGACAGTCTCTATTCAAAGTCCCAATCCACAAAGGTATAAGAATGGGAGCTGTACATCAGACAGGCGGGGAGTTACCTGATGCTGCCTGGAGGTGTTCTGCATGTACACTATCCAGGTAACTGCCGTGTCTCATCAATAAAAGACTCAAAGCAGACCTCTCAGAGTTCTGTGCCTAGTTATTCCTATCCAGCAGGGTTCAGGAATATGAGTACACAGCAGTCAGTCTTCACAGTGGAGGATACAAAGAACATGGCAGTAATTGGTAAGGAGACTGAGGAAGGTGAGGACCAAGATAATAACCATTATCGTGAAAGAGACAAGCTAATGGACCTAAAAGTAAACAAGTCTCATTGCCCTGATGGAATACATCCCAGGATACCAACAGAGTTAGGGGGAGAAATAGCAAATGCACTTAGAGTTATAGAATCCTACAGCAGAGACAGGTCCTTTGGCCCAAACTGGCCCATACCGACCAGAATGTCCATCCACGCTAACCCCATTTCCCTGCACTTGGCCCATTTGCTTCAGACCCTTTCCTATCCATGTATTTGTCCAAATGTCTTTTACCTGTTGTGAGTGTTCCTGGCAGCTCAGTCCATATACATACCACCCTCTGTGTAAAACAGTTGCCCCTCAGCTTCCCTTTTATTCTTTCTCCTCTAACCTTAAACTGATCCAATCAAGCCGTCCAATCCTTGAGTTCCTGGGAAAAAGACTGAGTGCATTCACCTTATCTTTGCCTCTCATGATCTTATACACTTCTAGAAAAGAACCCCCTCAGTTTCCTCTGCTCTAAACATAAAATCCTCACTTGTCCAACCTCTCCCTATAACTCAGACCCCTGAGCCCTGGCAACATCCTTGTAAATTGTTCTGCACTTTTTAAAGTTTAATAACTGAAACCTACATTACATTCATCATATTTCCAGTATTTCCCCACAGCGCTGGAACCGACGTGACAACGCCAATGGATTACAATCCATGATCGAGAATGAACTCCTTTACAACAATCCCGTTTTCATAGTGTTTCCCATGGTGCAGGTATCCTTGTGTCTTTCTGGTTGCATGGTTAATTAAAGACTTGTCCTTCTACAAAGCAAAATTGTGGCTTCATTGTTCCTGGGAAATGTGCCAGGATTTTTCAGACTTTCAAAAACAAATGAACTCTCTCTCCACACTCACCATGCTGACATGGACTTGGCTGTGTCTCAGTACTTTTGCAGTCACATTGAGATTTGAAATATTCGCCCACGGACAGAATGCACACCTTTCCTTCCAGATGAAAAGGCCAATGATATTCAGATCAGCACGGATCAAGTAACTATCAGATCGGAACATAAAGTTCAATTTGAATTTCTCATCCGCAAATCCACCCTTTCAGTACCATGCAACAGAGCACACAAATTACCACTGTTAATACAGGATGGAAATTCATAAGACAATTGTAGTATTAAACTGTAGTTTCCTTGTTCCCCCAAAGCTTTAAACCTCAGTCTCACAATTTCTCTTTTCTGTGAACAGAAATCCAAACCAATCCCCCCACTCCTTTCCTCCACACCCAGTTCTCACACAGTCTCTCTTCGAATTCAGTTTCCTAGCTCCTGATGAGAACCATCCTGCATACACTGCTTCCTGCACACTCTGGCCAAGACCCATCTGACTAAAATGAGCCAAATTAGAATTCTAACTGCAGGCCCATCCTTGTCCCTTTCCATAACAACCCTGAATCTTCACAAAAGAGTTCTGATAACTTTCTGCAAACCACTGCACCACTGATAGTCTGATCACATGTCAGGGTAGCAAGAGAAGGGCCATTCCCCAGGGTCCTGCTCCCAGAGGGATGAAGCTGCTAATGATAGATTAACCCCTCACACCCACAGCCTCCTTCCCAGACACTGACCTATACTGCACATACTCCCACTGTTGGCCAGCACTGCACCCGTGCACTGTTCTCCCCTCCTACAGCACGTGCTCCCGATCATACAGGAGTCCAGGTGATTGACAGCAGCTGCTGCCCAATATATCAGAATTCCAACAGTATGGAAACAGGCCCTTCGGCCAAACAAGTCCTTACCGACCCATTCCCCCTAACTAATGTAACTAATACTATGGGCATTTTAGAATGGCCAATTCACCTGCCCTGCACATTTTTGGACTGTGGGAGGAAACTGGAGCACCTGGAGGAAACCTGCTCAGACAAGGGGAGAACGCCCAAACTCCACACAGTCAGTCACCTTTGCGGAATCGAACCCGGGTACCTGGTGCTGTGAGGCAGCAGTGCTAACCACTGAGCAGTCTCTATCGACGGGACGGGGCGGGACTGGAATAACGGGATTGTTAATAATGAATGAATGTGGTGAACACTGGGGGATGGACAGGTCAGTGAGGGACAGGAGCAGTGCAGCAGCAGGAGGGGATCCTGGACAAACTTAGTAATGGGAGAGTCTGACAGGAGAGAAACGACAGGATGGTTCTGTTTGGAGGCTCAGGCTGGGACAGCTGGGAGACAGTATGGTCTGGAGGCTTGGGCAGGTTTACTAATCCGCCTCTTCAAAGATGCTGTTAGTCAACTCAGAGCCTGATCCTCCTAGTCCAGAGGTAAGGACACTTACACTATTTCCTGGTGGGCAAGGGTACAGGGACTACCTTTCAAAAGGAACTCACCTGTGTTGGTGACATTAACAAGACTCAATACAGACTCACTGAGAAAATGCTGGTGTACTTGAACTTCATCCAGAATATTAACACCTATAACTGGGCAACGCAGACCCCAAGGGACAGAGTTAAATCCTGGATACTAATAACAGCTTTGTGCATGGGAAATCATATCTCATGAATTTGACTCCGTTTTTTTGAAGAAGTAACAAAGAGGATTGCTGAGGTCAGAGCATGGACATGATCTACATGGACTTCAGTAACGTGTTTGACAAGGTTCCTCATGGGAGACTGGTCAGCAAGGTTAGATCACATGGAGTACAGAACTGGCTCGAAGGTAGAAGGCAGAGGGGGCTTTTCAGGCTGGAGGCCTGTGACCAGTGGAGTGTCACAAGGATCGGTGCTGGATCCACTACTTTTCGTCATTTATATTCATGAATTGGATGTGAACATAAGAGGTATTGTAAGTAAGTTTGCAGATGACACCAAAATGGGAGGTGTAGTAGACAGTGAAAAAGATTACCTCAGAGTACAAGAGGATCTGGATCAGATGGGTGAATGGACTGAGGAGTTCAGTTTAGAAAAATGCAAGCTGCTTCATTTTGGAAAAGCAAACTTTAGCAGGACTTATACAGTTAATAGTAAGTTCCTGGGGAGTGCTGCTAAACAAAGAGTCCTTGGAGTGCAGGTTCATAGTTCCTTGACAGTAGAGTAGCAAGTCGATAGGATAGTGAAGGCGACAGTTGGTCTGCTTGTCTTTACTGGTCAGAGCATTGAGTATAGAGGTTGGGAGGTCATATTGCGGCTGTACAGGACATTGCAAAAGTTGCCAAATCAATATTCCATAGAATTCTGTTCTCCTTCCTATCAGATGAATGCTCTTAAACTTTAAAGAGATCAGAAAAGAATTAAAGCATGTTGCCAGGGTTGGATAGGCTGTTTTCCCAGGAGCGGCAGAGGCTGAGTGGTGACCTGAAAGAGATTTTTAAAATCAGGCTGGGCATGGATAGGGTAAATAGACAAGATATTTGCCCTGCAGTGGGGGACTACAGAACTAGGGGACTGGGAGGGAGGGTAGGCAGATAGGGAGTGGGTGGATCGAGAGGGGTGGGACCGAAATGGGTGAAGAAAGAGAGGTGGGGCAGAGAGGGGTGGCACAGAGAAGGATGGGGACAGAAAGTGGGATTAAAAAGGAGGGGAACAGACGAGGGGAACAGACAGGGGGAACGGGGGGAATGGGGGGGGAACGGGGGGGGGAGACGGGGGGGGAGACGGGGGGGGAGGGCAGGGCAACTGACAGAAAGGTGGAACAGACCCGGGGGGGGGGCGAGAGGGAAACAGACTGAGCGGGTGGAGACGGGGGGAACAGAGGGGGAAGATGGAGAGTTATTTTAAATATCTAAAACTCAACCCTGTTCCCGTTTTCTCCTCCTCACCTTAATTCCCTCTGAAGGGCTCAGAACAACTGTATAGTTCTTGGAAAGTAGAGTTTCAGGGAGATCAGGTGCTGAATGTGGCATTTGGGACACTAACATTGAATGGAATGTGCTGATTCGATTCGATTCCACTGTCTGTGTGGTGTTTGTACATTCTCCCTGTGTGTCTGCATGGGCTTCCTCTGGGTGCTCTTAATTTTCTCCCACAAATCCAAAGACATGCAGGTTAGCTGGATGAGCTTTGGGTAATGGTAGGTTACAGAGTTAGGGTGGAATGCTGTTCCGATGGTTGGTATGGTCTCATGGGCCGAAAGGCCTGCTTCCACACTGTAGGGATTCTGTCACTGAGTATAGGGAATAGGAGGGCACGTTGTGGCTGAGTAGGGCATTGGGGAGGCCAGTTTTAGAATACTGTATTCAATTATGGTCTCCCTGATTTCAGAACGATGTGACCAGAATAGGACTCAACCTCTTAATGCCAAGTTCCTGAGAAGTGTTGACAGACAAACAGACCGTGCAATGTGGGTTGATAGTTCCTTGAAAGTGGGGTTGAAGGTAGACAGGTCGGTGAAGGTGGTGTGCGATATGCTAGCTGGTATTGGGCAGTGCATTGAGTATAGGAGTTGGGAGATCATGTTTCGGTTGTACAGTTTATTGGCTCGGCCACTTTTGGAATCCCCAGACTGCTTTACATTCCAGTCTCCCTGCTATAGGAAAGATGTTGGGAAACTTGCAAGAGTTCAGAAATTTTTTTTTAGGGTGTTGCCAGTATTGGAACATTTGAACAATAGGGAGAGGCTGAATAGGCTGAGGCTATTTCCCTGCAGCACTGGACACTTTAGGTGGCTTTATCGAACTTTATAAAATTATGAGGAGCAATGATAGGGTGACTAGTCATGGTTTCTTTTTTCCCAGGGTAGGGGAGACCAAACAAATGTGAATCTTTTTCCCCAAGGTGGAAATGACAAATTCTAGAGGAGAGATGGCAAGTTTAAAGGATATGAAAACCGAACCAACTGAAGATGCTGTAAACCAGGAAGAGAAACAGAAGTTTCTGGAAAAGCTCAGCAGGTCTAGCAGCATCTGTGAAAAGAAATTAGAGTTAACGTATCTGAGGAAGGATGACCAGAGCCAAAACTTTAACTGATCTTTCTTCACAGATGTTGCATGACCTGCTGAACATTTCCAACAACATCTGTACAAGTTTAAAGGGAGTTGTTTGGAGCATATACACGAGAGGAACTTTATAAAGTGCGAGTCAGACCACATCTGGAGTAATGACAGAAGGTTTGGCCCCTTTATTTAAGGAAATACATCATTCCATCAGAGGCATTTCACAGAAGATTGACTGGGATGAACCCTGGTTTGCAGGGATTATCTTTTAAAAGACTGAAGAAGTTGGGACTCTACTCACTGGATTTGGGAATAATGAGAGGGGATGTCATTGTAACATGTAGGATTTTTAAGCAGTTTGACAGGGTCAATATTGAGAGGATGTTTCCCATCATGAGGGAGTCTGGAACCAGATTCTGGGATAGTCGCGGAATCACGGGTTCTGTTTTGGATTCGTCAAGTTTAAGGCAACACCAACACGCGTCAGGGGTTTCAGTAGCAATGGAGCTGGGGTGAGGTGGAGACAAGCAACATTTTAAGAGATTGGAATTCCTGGTGTTTGTGATTGTGTAGATGTCTGATCAGAAGGTCACCTTGGGGTCAGATATGAGAGCAATATTGTGAAGAGTGTGGTTCTGCCTCAGACAGTTCCCAGGGAGAGGGAGGGGCTCAGCAGTAAGGGAAAGTAATTTGTAATAGTAACTGAAGGCAATGGGTTTAACCATTGCAACGTTCCGTTGCAGGAAATTGCAGCCAATCCCGTAGTGGGAGTGTGATGAGCAGTTTGATAACTGAATAATGGAGAGGGATGATGGGGAGGGAGAGCTGGGCATTGTCAGTGTACATGGGAAACCTAACACGGTGCTTTTGGACAATGTCACCTCCTGGCAGTATGTAGGTGAGAAACAGGAGGGACCAAGGAGAGATCCTTAAGGGACACCAAATACAAGGAATTCAGAAAGGAAAGGGAGAGTCGGGATGGAGCAGGTTTTTCCAACAACGGTGGGGTCAAATATTAGTTTGTAGCAGAATGGGAGAGAAGGACATAACCAGAAAAGACAGACAGATAGAACAAGGAACAACATCTGTGAATTGGTGAGGGGGAGTGATGAGGAGGAGGAGCAGCCCAACTCCAAAAGCACTATTCCTACATCAGTGACATCACCCAACTCCACCCTAGTCTCAGCTCATTCACTGAAATACTTGTCCATCCCTGTGTTATCTCCAGACTTCATTATCCAAACACACTCCGGGCCAGCCTCCCACATTCAACTTACATATAATCTCAAGAGTATCTAAAACCCTACTGCCCAAGTGCTCACTTGTACCAAAACTTGTTGATCCATCAAAAGGCTCCTATTAACAAGCAACAATTTAAAATTCTCACCCTTGATGTAATTCCTGGCTGTGAACATCCCTGTCGCCCTGCACCACACAACCTGTGAGATCCCGACAACTCATTTTCTTTCAGACTCCCAACGATGTGTTTATTCATTGCTTCACTGGTCTGGCTGTTTCTACTGTTGCCAAGGCAACACGGTCTGGAATTCCCACCCTAACCCCCTCAGACCTGCTTTGCTCTTTTAAGGTATTCCTGAAAACCTGCTTATTAGGCAATTCTTTTGATCACCTGACCTAATATCCCCATCTGTGGCCTTATGTCAGAAGTTCTCAATAGTATTTCTGTGGAATTATAACCATGATAAAACAAAAACAAACTGTTGTTGATTTACACATACATTGTCAACTCTTCAATGTTACTGAGTGAATAATCTATAACAGCTCTTACCCAACCACATTGTGGGAGCACCTTCACCACACGAACTGCAGCTGTACAACGAAGTCAAACATCACCTTCTCCACAGGCAATGGGGCTGTGGCATTAATCACTGGTATCTGTGGAGGGAGAAACACAGTTGATATTTCAGGGAGTGCAAAATGCGTTATAGGGAGGGAAAATGGTACAGAATTTGGATTTTCAAATTTGTGTTTTACAACGTGCACTAAGTTCTGTAAAACCTCTCATCACATACCATGAACATTTCCTCCTCTTCCTGGTCAATATGTCTTTCCTTTCCCCTGCCCTTCACCTTCACACATTCCCATTGCCTTGGTCACAACATCCCTGTGCTGTCAGTGAAGTTTATCACGTGGTTGAGTATTGTCCCGCCCCTCATTCACGCCGATTGGTTGAAGGACCAACTAGCACCTATCGCCCTGTTCCCCCACTCTTATTGGTCCTGTGCTGACATCAATAATCCGAGGCCCATTGTGGGCTGGAGCATGCTCAGTGCTTCCTGATTTTGCTGTTCATCAGGTATGAGAGAGAGAGAGGGCTCATCCCTGTTTCTCATGATGTCAGACAATAACAACAACTACCTGCATTGTATGGAGCCTTTCACATTGACAAATCTCCTAAAATGCTTCATGAATGATGGAAACGTTGATTAAAGAGAACGATTTTTAGATACATCTTTAAGGCGGGGAGAGGGAGTTAGGGAGGATATTCCAAAGTTTTGTGTCCTCGGCAACTCCAATTGTGGAGTGATATAGATGGACAACAGCTTACCATAGGTTAACAACCTCATGTCGAAGCCCCCTACCCCACACACCAGGCCTCGTTCTCACAGCCTGCCATTACACACTACCTATGGTTAGCCACTAACAGTCTCCATTAACAGCTAGTCACCCTCCCCCAGCCAGATCGTTATCCTTTATCCAACTGTTCTTCTCACTCTATCCCCACCTATCCTTTACTCCTTTTATCTTCCCCCCCACACTTAATTCTGCACATAAACTGACTTTTTTTCTCAGTAACATCTGTCTTAAGGAAGGGACACTGGGTCTGAAACTTTAACTCTGATTTCTCTTCACAGATACTGTCAGACCTGCTGAGCTTTTCCAGAACCGCCTGGTTGTTGTTTCTGATTTACATCTTCCGCAGTTCTTTTGGTTTTAATTTACCGGGAGTTTGTAATTCAGGTCCCACAGCCTCTGTCCCAGTCTCTGCTGTCTCTCCCAACCCCAAACAGTGATACTGCACCTGCACAGCTCATGGACAGGTGTTGTCTTGCTGGCCACACCCCTCATTCACTCCCATTGGCTGCAGGACCACACAGACTCTCCTCCCATTGGTCTGGAGCTGCCGTCAATCAGCCGGGCCCCATTGTGATGAGAGTGGAGGGCGAATCCCTCTCTCTGCCCTGGGATGAGCTTCATCATTCACAGTGAATGGGGCAGTATCACAGAGCACAGGGGCTGGGGGCTATTCAGCCCATTGGGGCTGTACTCTCTCCCTCTGGAGATGCTGCAAATCTGTCCCAATTCCCCTTCTATTTGCCCACAGCCCCCCAAATCTTTCCTTAAGAAGTAAAATTCCAAGTCTGTTTCAGAATACCTGCTGAATCTGTGTCGTTCAGACTGTTCCAGATGCTCAGAACTTACTGAGTAAAATAATGTTCATATTTTCAACTTGTATTATTTGCCAATTACTTGAAAGTAGTTACTAAAGATTGTGACAGTGTTAACAATTCCTCTCTCTCTCTGCAAATTCAAGACCTTGGAACCAAATCTGTACCAGATCGAAATCACTGCTTCACCTTCTCAGCTCCAAGAATAATTATCTGTGCTTCAGCTAGCTCTCCGCAAAAGAGAGGAATGCATCTTAGTTTATTAAGATCAAAGAAACAGACCTTCGGTCCAATTCAACCATGCCAACAAGGAATCCTAAACTAATGGATTCCCATTTACCATCTATTGGCCTGTATCCATCAAAACCCTTCCTATTCATGTACCCAATTGGAAGCCTTTTAAATGTTGTGATTTTATCAGCCTCCACTACTTCATCTGGTAGCCCCTCCCATACACACACCACATTTTGGAGAGGCTGACACATGGATGTTGCAGTATTTTATCTCAAATTGTACACGTAGAATGAAGGAACTTTCTTTTAAACATTGCTAAAAAGGGAGGCAATGGCTTAATGGTATTCCTGCCAGATGAGTGATATGTACAGTGTTCTGAGGATTAGGGTTAGAATCCCAACATGGCTGATGGCAGCATCGGAATTCAATACAATCTAGAATGGAAAGGAGAATGATGACCATGAAACTATTGTCGATTGTTAGAAAACCCATCTGGTTCACTAATGTCCTGTATGGAAGGAAACGGTCATCCTCACCTGGTCTGGCCTACATGTGACTCCAGACCCACAGCAATGTGGTTAACTCTCAACTGCCCTCAGAAAAAATACTTTATAAACTGTTAACAAATACTCTGCAGGTATCACTTAAAAACTGGCTGTTCCCATTGGGACCGTGAATTTCTGAACGGCCTGAACTAAAACGGAGTTTCAGCTTCACCTTCTCCCTGTCTCACATCAGTCTGTTTACACCCAACTCCAGAACACTCTCATTGAGCCAAGCAGCCCCCACAGTGCAGCCCTGTCATTTTCATTGTCTGCTCATACCTGCATTGCCCTCAGCCTCCTGTACTGTTCCAATGTATCTCAATGGGAGCTCAGGGACAGCACCTCACCTTTCAGCTCAGCCCTTTGTAAACCCAGAGTCAACATGGACCTCAGCAGTTTCTGAATGAACAGACAGTTGTCAGAACCTGGAACATTCCACCTGAAAAGGTACTGGAATTTGAGTCCAAAAGGACTTTTAATGGGAAGTTTGCAGGTAATTGAAAATATGAAGTTTACAGGTTAACATCATGAAGTGGGTGATTGGGTCTAAATCTGAGAGTTCTTACAAAGAGACGAGGTGTCATCTGGATAAATCTGTGCTCCCTCTCAGGCCAATATCTCCTTCCTCAGCTGCAGGGCCCAGAACAGAGCACATACCCAAAGGGTGACCCAACCATGAATTTGTACATCTTTCTGCTTAACAAAAATATTGGAGATATTTTACCACAAACAGAACAGACAAACCTTTCTCCTTTCACAGTTAAATGCCAATGATATTCAGATCCTGATGACTCCATTGACTGTAAAAACTTGCTTTTGAGATCCCAGCCTCAATTATTCTGATTTAATATCCTATGAAATGAATTCACAAAACAAAACTCTCTGGAAGAATATAAAGACATACTTTTCTCTTGGTATGTGCTTAATGTGTAAATGCCTCTCTTCAAATCGCACCCCCCGTCCTAGGAAGGGAACATGCACATGTGCCTCACCTGTACCTTGCCCCCAATAAAGATGGCGGCCACATCCCAGGGCCTGTCACTGCCTAAGGGCCGCAGCCATTTTCCCATCTGCTGCAAACGCGGGACTAAGAGTTCTAATTCAGACTTACAAACCACACAGAGTGTGATTAAAACGTCCCAGTCTAAAGTGACTCATTATCTCCCTGTCTCTGAGGCCACTCTCCCCTTCCCTGTTTGTGTCTCTCACATTCACCGACGGCCGAGTCACGTGGCACTGCACAGGCAGAGTTACTGGTGACGTGTCATCCCACTGGCCACGCCCCTCATTCACTCCCATTGTTTGGATGACCAGCTGGTTCCACTTGGTCCACCAGTCCCACCATTTTTTCCTATTGGTCCGAAGCTGCCATCAATCAGCTGGACCCCATTATGAGGTCAGTACTGGGATCCTCCCCCTGTCTGAATCAAACCCAGAAGGTGTATGGATGGTGTCAATCAGGAACAACAAGCAGAAGGTGCTGGGAAAGCTCAGCAGGTCTGGCAGCATCAGGGAACAGAAATCCAGTGGTCCTTCCTCAGATCTGATGGGAGCTGGGAAAATTAGAATCTTGACAGCATGGAAACAGGCTATTCGGCCCAAAACGTCCACGGCATTCCTCCGAAGAGTATCCCACCCAGACCCATTCCCATTCCCCTACCCTACTACTGTATATTTCTCCTGACTAATGCACCTAACCTATACATCCCTGAGCATTATGGGAAATTTAGCTTGGCCAATTCAACTAACCTGCAGATCTTTGTATTGCAGGAGATAGGCGTTAAAGCGTAAATAACAGGGAGGGACAGAACCCAAAGAGAGACTGGAGCATTTGGAAAGAAAAAGGAGTGGATTACAATCTGGCTGGGAGGGTGCATGGAGGGGACAGGAACCTGTGTCTGGCAGCATCTCAGTGGAGGTGGCGGAAATGGCGACTGATGATCTATGTTCTGCTGCAAAAACAGACCCTGAGCTTCCAGCTGCCTGCCACTTTAACACACGAGCCTGTTCCCTGGCCAACATCTCGATCTCATGCTTACTGCTGTGTTCCAGTGAAGCCAGAACATACCAAATGGTCCCGTATTTCAATGACTGCAATTTCCCCTCCCATGTAGTCAATACCAGCCAATGTATCTCCTCCACTTCCTGCACCTCTGCTTTTGAAACCCACCCCTCCAACTGCAACAAGGATAGAACTCCCCCCACCAAGTCCTTACCTTCCACCCAGATACATACATCATCCTCTGCCTTTTCCACCACAAACAATCAGACCACACCACCAGATTCTTAAGGTGTTTAATAGAATCAATACTGATGTGTCTAAGGGTAAATACTGAGAGGGGAAGTCTGAAACCAGATTCTGAGCCAGTCACCGAATCAAGGGTTCTGCTTTGGATTCGTCAAGTTTAAGGCAACACTGACACGGGTAAGGGCTTTCAGTAGTAATGGAGCTAGGGTGAAGAGGAGATAAGCAACAGTTTAGAGATTGGAATTCCTGGTGTTTGGGATTGTGTCGATGTCTAATCAGAAGGTCATCTTCGCGTCAGATATAACAGCAGTATTGTGAAGAGTCTAGTTCTGCTGCATCGTTCCCAGTGAGAGGGAGAGGTCTAGCAGTAAGGGAAAGGAGTGTGTAAGGCAATGGGTTTAACCTTGACAATGTTTCATTGGAGGAAACTGCACCTAATCGAGTAGTGGGAATGTGGTAAGCAGTTTGATAACTGAGTAACAGTGGAGTAATGGGAGAGGGATGATGGGGAGGGAGAGCTGAGCATCATCAGTGTACATGTGAAACCCAACATGGTACTTTTGCACAATGTCACCTCCTGGCAGTATGTAGGCAAGATACAGGAGGGGCCAAGGATAGATCCATGAGGGACACCAAATGCAAGGAATTCAGGAAGGAAAGGGAGAGTGGAGATGGAGCAGGATTTTCCAACCACCGTGAGGTCAAATGTCAGTTTTTCACAGAATGGGAGAGAAGGACATAACCAGAAAAGACAGAACAAGGAACAATGTCTGTGAATCGGTGAGGGAGACTGATGAGGAGAAAAGAGAGTTGGAAAGTCTATGGTTTAGTGCGATTAGGGTTAAGGGTCAAGGTGAGCTCTGATAAGGCTTGACATGAGATGAGATTGGAGAAAGATGTAGGTATGGACAAAAACCAGGAACACCACGTGAGGCAGTTTGGCTCGGCGGGCGAGTGGGAGGGAGGGAGGGAGGGAGGGAAGCAGCAGATCGGATTATCTCAGTCTTAGTGACAGAGAAACTCCATGTGCTCCAAACTCTTGCTGTTAGAGAGAAGGATGGAGGAGACAGGATGATGGACAGTGTTTCACAAAGAAACAAAACCTGGGTAAGTGATATTTAAAGTGAGTGAACAAACCTAATGTCTTTAACGTTTATCCAAAATATTAAAACAAACGACTGAAGTCCTGGTTCGAATCCCATCTTGGCAGATGGCGGAATCTGAATTCAAGAAAAAATAACTGGAATTAGGAATCTCCTGATCTCCATGGAAACATTGTCAATGGCAGAAAAAACCCTGCCAACCTGACAGTGGCCCAGCAACCTACTCACTGTATTAATCACTGCAAAGTCTCAACAAAGGAATGAAACTGGATGGACCACTCGTCATCTAAGAAGGAACCAGAAAATACAACCACAGAATCAGCCCTCTCGATGGTGCCATGTCCTCCAGACTAACATCTGGATTTTGGTGCCAAAATGTGCAGAGCTGTCTCACAGACCAATCAAGGAACAGCCTGACATAGTCATACTCATGAAATCAACCCTTACAGACAATGACCAGACACCACCATCACCATCCCAAGATATTGAGATTGTGATGATGGAAAAGCACAACAGGTCAGGCAGCATCTGAGGAGAAGGAGAATCGATGTTTCGAGCCTAAGCCCTTCATCAGCCTGACCTGCTGTGCTTTTCCAGCACCAGACCCTTGACTCTGATCTCCAGCATCTGCAGTCTTCACTTTCTCCTGTAATCTCTGGATATGTCCTGCCCCACCAGCAGGACAGACCAAGCAGATATCGTGGCATAAGACAGGGAGGATTTGCCCTTGGAGTACTCAGCATGGACTCCGGAGACCAGGAAATCTCATGGCTCCTGCTGATTACCACGTACCGTCCTCCCTTGGCTGATGGATCAGTTCTCCTTCATGTTGAGCAACATTTGAAGGAAGCACTGAGGAAGTAAAATGGTGTCAAACGTATTCTGGGTACAGGATTTCAATGTCCACAATCGAGACTAACTCTGCAACAGAATTACTGACTGAGCTGGCCAGGTCCTGAAGGACATAGCTGCTCAACTGAGTCTGCAGCGGGTGGTGAAGGAACCAACAAGTGTGTAAAACATACTTGATCTCATTGTTATGAATTGACCAGCGGCAGATATATTTGGCCATGACAGTATCGGTAAGAGCGACTATCACACATTCCTTTTGGAGACACAAGTCTTGCCTTAAAGTTGAGAAAAACCTGCATTGTGTTGAGTGACACTATCACCATTCTAAATGGGACAGATTTTGAAGAGATGTAGATCTCAAACTGGGTATCTCTGAGAACTGTACTCCAGCACAATCTGTAATCTGATGCGTTTGTAAGTCTGGCACTCGCCCGTCACAATGGACAGTAAAGGAGGGCCTGCCAAGAGTAGCACCAGGAAGACCTAAAAATGAAGTGCCAACCTGGACCTAAAAATGAAGTGCCAACCTGGTGAAGCTACCAAACAGGACCATCTGCATATCAAACAGCATCAGCAGCAAACAACAGATCTAAACGGTCCCACAACCAATGGAACAGATCGGAGCTCTGCAGTTCTGCCACACCCAGTTGTGAACGGTGATGGACAATTAAACAACTCACTGGAGGAAGCATCACAGAAATCCCCACCCTTACTGATGGAGGGGCTTCACACACCCATGCACCAGATAAGATGACAGCATTTGCAGCAATCTTCAGCCAGACGTGTCAAGTGGATGATCCATCTTAGCCTTCTCCAGTGGTTTCTAACATCACAGATGTGAGTTTTAAGCCAGTTCGATTCAGTTTGAATAACATCAAGAAATGGTTAAGTAGTGCAAAGGCTATGGGTCCTGCAAATATTCTGGCAATAATACTGATGGTCTGTGCTCCAGAACTTGCCAACCACCAAGCCAAGTACTGCTCCAGCACTGGCATCTACCGACAATGTGGAACATTGCCCAGGGATGTTCAACACAAAAACACAGGGCAATCCAACCCAGGCAATTTCCCTCTATCAGTCTACACTCGATTAGCAGTAAAGTGATGGAAGATGTCATCAACAGGGCTATCAAGCAGCAGCTGCTCAGCAACAGCCAGCTGAGTGACACTCATTTTAGGCTCCACCAGGGCCACTCAGCTCCCGATTGTGATACCGCCCTGATTCACAGCCTGACAACTAACTGAATCCCAGAGGTGAGGTGAGAGTGACAGCCCAGTCCCACTACAAGATCACTAATTCCAGCTGATTCCACCCTCATCTCAGCTCATTTACTAAAACTCTCATCCATCGTGTGTTATCTCCAGACTTCATTATCCAAACACACTCCTGGCCAGCTTCCCACATTCAACCTCCCTGTAATTTCAAGAAAATCTAAATCTCTGCTGCCCAAGTACTCCCTCGTACCAAAACTTGTTGATTCATCAAAAGGCTGCTATTCATAATCAACAACATAGAGCCACAGAGATGTACAGCATGGAAACAGACCCTCAATCCAACCCGTCCATGCCGACCAGATATCCCAACCCAATCTAGTCTCACCTGCCAGCATCCGGCCCACATCCCTCAATTTAAAATTCTCACCCTTGATTTAATTCCTGATTGTGATCATCCCAAGCTCGCCGCATCACACATCCTTGAAGACTTCGACAACCCATTCTGTTCGAGACTCCCAATGATTGTTAATTCATTACTTCACCTGTCTGGCTGTTTCTAAAGATGCTGAAGCAGCTTGGTCTGAAATTCGCAGCTAAAACCTCACAGGTCTGCTTTCCACCTTTAAGACATTCCTCAAAACCTGCTTATTTGACAACGCTTTTGGTCACCTGACCTAATATCACCATCTCTGGCCTGATGTTGAAAATTCTCAATAATATTTTTGTGGAATTATAAGCAGGATAATAAAAATACAAACTGTTGTTGATTTGAACATTATCTTCAGATCTTTACTGTTGCTGTAATGAATACTCTGTAATGTCTCTTACCCAACCACATTGTGGGAGCACCTTCATCACACAAACTGCAGCTGTACAAGAAAGTCAAACATCACCCTCTCCCAGGCAACAGGACTTTGGCATTAATCACTGGTATCTGTGGAAGGAGAAACACAGTTGATGTTTCAAGGAGTGCAAAATGGATTACAGGGAATGAAAATGGTGCAGAATGAGATAGTCAGAAATGGAAGGAAAATACACTTGCTTGTTGGGAAAAGGAATTCTTGACTGCTAAAGATTTTACAGAAAATATTGATAAGCAGCACATGGTCAGGGGCTGGGCGGCAGTGAAAAATTAACTTACAAAAATGTCTGTAAAAATAATAGCAAAATACCAAACAGACCAAAAATACACCCATTGTTCGAGACTGAGGAAGCCAGATATTGACAAAGTGGTCATGAGGGAGCCCAGAGATGAAGCAGAGCAGTATAAGCTGTTATGATCCCACAGTCATAGAGATGTATAGCACCGACACAGACCCTTCAGTCTAACTCATCCTTGCCAAACAGGAATCCGAACCTAGTCTATTCCATTTGCCAACACTTGGCCCATATCCCTGTAAAAGCTTCCTAATCATATCATGTGTCCATTGAGATGCCTTTAACATGTTTTAATTGTACTAGCCTCCACCACTTCCTCTGGCAGCTCATTCCACCCACTGCATGAAAGAGTTGTCCTTTAGGCCCCTTTGAAATTTTATCTGTTCACCCTAAAGCAATGTCCTCTACTTTTGGACACCACTACTCCAGAGAAAACACCTTGTTCATTTACTCTATTCATGCCCCTCATGATTGTATAAACCTCCATAACATCACCGCTCAGCTTATGGCACTCCAGGGAAAACAGCCACAGCCTTTTATGCCTCACCCTACACCTCAAATCCTCCAACCCTAACAACATCCTTGTAAGTCTTTTTTTGAAACCTTTCAAGTTTCACAGCACCCTTCTGATAGGAGGCAGGCCAGAATTGCACACAATATTCCAAAAGTGGCCTAACGAATGTCCTATACAGCAACATGACCTCCCACATCCTATGATCAATGTTCTAACCAATAAAGGAAAATATACTGAACAACTTCTTCATCTTCCTATCTACCTGCAACTTGACTTGCAAGGACTATGAACCTGCGGTCCAAGGTCTCTTTATTCTGCAAACGTCTCCAGGGCCTTGCCATTCAGTGTCTAAGTCCTGCCGTGATTTGCTTTTCCAAACTGCAGCACCTAACATTTACCTAAATTAAACCCCATCTGATCAATATATCATTGTAATCTGAGGTAACCTTCTTCATTTGTATGACCTGCAAACTCATTTACGATACCAAATTATTTAAATGAATGACGAAACAAATCCAGAAATAAACATCCATTTCTCTGAGTTTGAATGTGCTCTGTGAAAATCCTGCCCAATGACTCTGTACCAGGAGAAAGGCTGCACCTTGCCCCCTAAAAAGCTGGTGGCTCCGCACGTGTCCAGTGAATTTTTGACCCAAATAAAGATGGCGGCACACACCCATGCCTGCAGCCACACTGAGGCAATTCCCCGTTTACTGAAAATACGATACTGGGATGTTCAAATTTGTGTTTTCCGATGTGCACATTTTGTTTGCAAAACCTCTCCGCTCACACAGAATCTCTCACCTCCTGCGGTTCCACAGACAGCCTTGATGATTTTTGCGGGTACCTATTCTCTGCCTGGTTACTCGTTTGTCCTTAGTGTATTTGTACAATCACTTTGGATTCTCCTTAAACCTATTTCCTGAAGCTATCTCACGTCCCCTTTTTGCCCTCCTGGTTTACCTCGAGTATACTCTTACTGCCCCTATACTCCGCTCGGGATTCACACAAAAACAGCTCTCTGTACCTGCCATATGCCTCCTTCATTTTCTTGACCAGGCCCTCAATTTCTTTCAATAGGCTGCATTCTCTACACCTACCAGTCTTGGCCTTAACAGGAACACATTGTCTGTGTACTCTCATTGTCGCAGGCCTATAGAGGCAATGGCAGATGAGGACAGAGAAGCAATCATTCTCAGTAAAGAGGTAATGTTGGGAAAGATAACAGCCGAAAGGTAGATGGGTCTCCTGGCCCTGATGGAATGCATCCCAGGGACTAAAGGAGATGGGGGGGGGGGGGGGTGGTGGGGGTAGTAACAAATAGACCTCGTGATAATTCACTACCATTTGTTGGATTCTGGGATGGTTTTGACAGACTGGAAGCTGCAAATGTGGTGCCACTATTTTTCAAAAAGGACCCGTTAGCTTAACTTCTGTAGTGGGGAAAATGCTTGAATCTCTCAAGGAAGTAGTGGTGAGATATCTGGGTAGAAATTGTCTCATTGAGCAGACAAAGCATGGATTCATGAAAGGCAGGTCACGTTTAACGCATTTACTGGAATTATTTGAGGATACGACGAGTGCGTTGGACAAGATGGACTCGGTGGATGTGATGTACCTGGATTTCCAGAAGGTATTCAATAAGTTGCCACATAAAAGGCTGCTGTATAAGGTAAAGATGCATGGCATTATGGGTAATTATCATTGATACAGGATCGGTTAACCAACAAAAAATAAAGAATGGGGATAAACGGGTGTTTGGATTAGTGTTGGCACTACAACTATTTGCAATTTACACAAATGTTTTGGAGTTGAGGACCAAGTGTACGGTGTCAGAGTTCACATTTGATACAAAGATGAGGTAGAGCAATGTCTGCAGAGGCCTCTGTCAGTCTGCACAGGGACACAGATAGGTTAAGTGATTGGGTAAGGGTCTGGCAGATGGAGTTCAATGTTGGGATATGTGAGGTCATCCATTTTGGTCGGACTAACAGCAAACTGATGATGAAATGGTGAAAACGTGCATCATGCTGCTGTACAGAGGGAGCTGGGTGTCCTTGTGCATGAATCACAGGAAGTTGGTTTGCAGGTGCAGCAGGTAATTAAGGCAGTGAAGGGAATATTGTCCTTCATTGCTAGAGGGATGGTTATGCTGCAGCTGTACAGGGTGCTGGTGAGGCCACACCTGGAGTACTGTGTACAGGTTTGGTCTCCTTACTTCAGGAAGGATGTACTGAGACTGGAGGGAGTACAGAGGAGGTTCACTAGTTTGAGTTGGGAGTTGAGGGTTGGTGTATGTGGAGAGATTGAGAAAACTGGTTCTATAGTCATTGTAATTTAGACGAATGGGAGGTTGCATCAGAAAAAATAAAATTATGAAGGGAGTAGATAAGATAGAAGCAGGGAGGCTATTTCCACTGGGGGCGGGTCAAACTACAGAGCATTACCTCAAAATAAGGGGGAGCAGATTTAGGACTGAGTTCAGGAGGAGCTTCTTCAGCTAAAGGGTTGTGAATCTGTGGAATTCCCTGCCGAGTGCAGCATTTGACATTATCAACTTGACTATCGTTAGGTCAAAATGTAGTTTTGTGAACAGGAAAGGAATTAAGGGTTATGGTGAGAGAGCAGGAATGTGGAGCTGAGGCCATGAAAAGATCAGCCCTGATCTTATTGAATGGTAGAGCAGGCTTGAGGGGCCAGATGGAAGTTCTTGCCTTGTGCCATCAAAATTGGCCTTTGTCCAATTCAGAACCTTAACTTTTCAATCTGGTCTATTATTTTCTGTAACTATTTTAAAAATAGAATTATCAGAGAATCCCAACAGTGTGGAAACAGGTCATTCAGCCCATCACATTGATACTGACCCTGAAAGCCTCCTAACCTGCCCCTGTAACATTGCATTTCCCAGGGCCACCCAACCTGTACATCCCTGAACATTATGCGCAATTCAGCCCGGATTATCCACCCAACCTGCACATCTTTGGACTGTGGGAGGAAACCAGAGGGCCCAGACGAAATCCATGCAGAAAACCCCAATAAGGTGATCATCCCATTCTCATTTCCCAGTTCCACCTAAATAACTTCACTGACCATATTCCCAGAAATATCCTCCCTAAGCAAAAACATAATGCTATTTCGAATCAAAAATGCCACTCCCCCCTCCTCTCTTATCCCCCTTTCTATCCTTGCTATAGCATCTATACCCTGGGAACATTAAGCTGCCAGGCCTATCCATCCCTGAGTGATGCCTCTGTAATTGCTATAATATCCCAGTGCCATGTTCAAAACCATACCCTGAGCTCATCTGCCTTCCCTGTCAGGTGACTTCTATTGAAGTAAATGCAGTGCAACTGCTCAGTCCGTCTTCATTCTGTGCCTTGCCCTTGCCTGCCTTGACTATTTGACTTCTGAACTGTACCAGCCTCAGACATACCTCTTTTCTCACTATCTTCTTGGGTTTACACCCACTCCCTCACTGGTTTAATGCCTCCCGAGTATCACTGGCAAGTCTCCCTCCCTTCCAATTGAGGTACAATCCATCCTTCTTATGCAGGTCAACTCTACTCCAGAGGAGATCACAACGATCCAAAAAAACGTGAATCCTTTTCCCCTGCACCAGCTCCTTAGCCACTCATCCAGCACCTCCTCCTCCTCCTCCTCTGTAATATGGACATTTTTCAAGATGTCACCATTTATTTCCCCACATTCTATATCTCCCATGTACTTCTTCACAGTAAACACTAATGCAAAATACTTGTCTCCCTATCTCGCCCATCGCCTGCAGCTCCACTCAATGGCTGCCTTGCTGATCTTTGAGGGTCTCTATTTTCTCCCTAGTTATCCTTTTTTTCTTCATGTATTTACAAAAGCCCTTCGGATTATCCTTAACCCTATTTGCCAAAGCTATCTCACGTCCCTTTTTTGCCTCCTGATTTCCCTCTTAATTATACTCCTACAGCTTTTATACTCAAAAATTTTTTTGATTGGAATAAATGCAAAATATAACATCTTGACAAAACAAACGAGGGCAGGACTTATACTCAATAAAAGTAGGGCCTTGAGTAGTGATATGGGAACAAAGAGACCGAGGGCTTCAGGTCTTTGAAATTTGTGTTACATGTAGACAAGGTGGTTAAGAAGGTGCTTAGCACACTTACCTTCATTGTTCCGACCTCTGAGTCCAGGAGTTGGGACGTTATGTTGAGGATGTACAGGACGTTGGGGAGGCCTCTTCTGGAATACTCTGTCCAGTTCTGGTTGTGCTGTTATAGGAAGGATATTATTAAATTGGAGCAGGTTCAGAAGAGATTTACCAGCAGGTTGCCATGAATGGAGGGATTGTGTTCTAAGGAGAGGCTGGATAGGCTGGGAATTTTTTTCACTGGCATGCACAAGGTTGAAGGATGACCTTATTAGAGGTTTACAAAATCAGAAAGAGTGTAGATAAGGTGAATGGCCGGGGGAGAGGGGGATTCAAAACTCGGGTGCATTCATTTTGAGAAGAAATGAGAAAGATTTGAGGAAAGACATTAGGGTTTTTAAAAAAAAATTACACACGTGGAATGAACTTCCAGAGGAAGCGGTAGCTGTGAATACAATCACAATATTTAAAAGACCTGCAGATAAGTACATAAATAGGAAATATTTGGATGGATATTGACCAATCAGAGGCAGGTACAATTAGTTCAGTTTGGAATTATGGTCGGCATGGACTGGTTGGACCACAGGGCCTGTTTCCTTGCTGTATAATGTTAGGACTCTAATTCTCACTAACTCTAAATTCCTCCATCCTCAACTCTCCCGATCACTGTCACTTCATCCAGCCTCACAACTCTTCTTTATTTATAGAATTCCTCACCAGCCACAGAACGCTCCCTATCTCATGTCCTCCAGTTTCTCAGATCTCTGTGATATGTGCCTTTCTTTAGTTCCAGCCTTGAGGATGCCCGCATTCACTCCGATTGGTTGGAGGACAAACTGGTACAACCTGGTCCTCCAGTACTGCCCTCTGCCCCCCATTGGCCTGCGCTGACATCAATCTTCGGGGCCCATTGTGATGAGAGTGGAGGGCTCCTCCCTCTCTCTGCCCTGGGATGAGCTTCAACATTCACAGTCAATGGGGCAGTATCACAGAGCACAGGGGCTGGGGCTATTCAGCCCATTTGGGATGTACCCTCTCCCTCTGGAGATGCTGCAAATCTGTCCCAGTACCCTTCCCATTTGCCCATAGCCCCCCAAATCTTCCCTTAAAAAGTAAAATTCCAAATCTGTTTATGAATAACTGCTGAGTCTGTGTCCAGCTGCCATTCAGACTGTTCCAGATACTCAGAACTTACTGAATAAAATAATGTTCACATAATTTGCCAATTACCTGAAAATAGTTACTAAAATTGTGACATTGTTAACAATTCACCTCTCTCTGCAGATTAGATATCCTAGAAACAAATTTGCACCTGGTCAAAATCACTGTTTAACCTTCTCAGCTCCAAGGACAATTATCTGTGCTTCTGCTAGCTCTCCACAAAAGAGGAACACATCTTATTTTCAGTTATTAGTGTCATAGAGATGTACAGCACAGAAACAGACCTTTGGTCCAATTGGTCCATGACAACTCGGAATCCTCAACAAATGGAGCCCCATTTGCCAGCTATTGGTCCGTATCATATTCACGTACCCAATCGGATGCCTTTCAAATGTTGTAATTGTATCAGCCTCCACTACTTCATCTGGCAGCTCATTCCACACATACACCACACACCGCTTGAAAACTTTGCTCCTTAGATCCGTTTTTAATCTTTGCCCTCTCAACTTAAGCCCATGTGATCTTGTTTTGAACCCACCTAACTGGGGGGAAAAGACCCTGGCTGTTCACCTTATCCATGCCCCTTATGATTTTATAAATCTCCATGAAGTCACCTCTCAGTCTTTGACTCTCCGAGGAAATTAACCCTGGCCTATTCAGCCTCTCCTTGTAGCCCAAATCCTCCAACCCTAGCAAAGTCTTTGTAAATCTTGTCTGAACTCTTTCAAGATTCACAACATCCTTTCCAGAACAGGGAATTTCGAACTTAAAACATAATTCCTGAAATGGCTTAATCAATGTCCTGTCCAACCACAATTTGACGTCCCAGCTTCTGTACTCAATGCATTGACCAATAAATATAAGCATACCAAACACCACCTTCACTTGTCTGCCTACCTGCGACTCTACTTTCAAGGAACAATGAACCTGTACTCCATGGTCTCTATGTTCAGCAACATTCCCAAGGACTTTAAGTGTACAAGTCTTGCCCTGATTTGCCTTTCCAAAATCCAACAGCTTACATTTGTCTAAATTGAACCCAGTCTGCCATTCCTCACTCCAATGGCCCATCTGGTTAAGATTCTGTTGCATTCTGAACTAACCTTCTTCATTGTCCACTACACCTCCAATTTTGGTGTCTTCTGTAAACCCACTGACCATATCTCATCTCTTCACATCCAAGTCATTTATTTAAGGGCCCAATATCCATTCCAGCAGGACAATGCTGCTCACAGGCCTCCAGTCCACAAAGCAACCCTCCATCGCCACCCTCTGCCTCCTACCTTCAAGCCAGTTTTGTATCCAAATGGCTAGTTCTCCCAACATTTCATGTTATCTAACCTTGCTAACGAGTCTGCTTTGTGGAACATCGTTCAGGGTCCATATAGACAACGTCCACAGTCTGCCTTCATCAATCATCTTTGTCACATCTTCAAAATAACTCAATCAAGTTAGAGAGAGAGAATTTCCCACACACAAAGCCACGTTGACTATCACTAATCATTCCTCATTTTTCCAAATACACGTAAATCCTGTCCCTCAGAATCCCTTCCAACAACTTACCTACCACTGACGTTAGGTTGACTGTTCTCTTGTTCCCTGGCCTTTCCTTACCACGTTTTTTAAATAATGGCACCCATCTTCCAGCACCTCACCTGTCACAAACATTGATATAAATACCTCAGGGAGGGGCACTGCCATCACCTTCCTAGCTTTCCACAAATTTCTGGGATACACCTGATCAGGTCCCAGGGATTTATCCACCTTGCTACTGTTTAAGACATCCAGTACTTCCTCCTCTGTAATATAGACACTTTTCAAGTTATCACTATTTATTTCTCCAGACTCTCTAGAATAGAATAGCAGAGTATTTCTCCCAATTCCTGTTGTTCCATAGATGGCCTTGTTGATCGTTAAGGGGTCCTATTCTGTGTCTGGTTATTATTTTATCCTTAAAGTATTTGTAGAATCTCTTTGGATTCTCCTTAAACTATTTCCTAGAGATATTTCAAGTCCCCTTTTTGCTCTCCTGATTACCCTCGAGTATATTCCTGTAAAAATGTGATCCTGTACTCCCGATTCCGCCACCTCTGCCATATCTGCTCCCAGAAGAAGCAATTCCACTCCAGGACATCCCAGAAAGGTTTCCTCTTTCAAGGACCGCATTTCCCTCCCACTTGATCAACAATGCACTCCAACGCATATCCTCCACTTCCTGTACCTCTGCCTTCCCCCCACCCTCCAACAACAATAAGAATATAATCCCCCACTCCTCACCTGCCACCCACTAATCTCCATTAACCTCTGCTATGTCTGCTACCTACAGTCAGACCCCACCACCAGGGATATATCTCCCTCCCCAGCCCTTTCTATCTTCCGCAGAGACCATAGGATGTTTGGTGCTGATGTGCTGCCCCACGGATACCTCAGTCACTCACCCTACCAAATGGCCTAGTGAGATTATCATTAGATGGATAATCCAGACACCCAGATAATGTTCTGGGGCCCAGGGTTTGGATCCCATCACGGCAGTCAGTGGAATGTGAATTCAATAAAAATTTGGAATTAAGAATCTATTAAAGACCATGAATCCATTGTTGATTATTGCAAAAAAAAAAACCTCATCAGATTCACTAATATCCTTCAGGGAAGGAATCTGCCATCCCTACCTGGTCTGGCTTACATGTGACTCCAGATCCACAGCAATGTGGTTGACTCTTTACTGCCCTTTGGGCCCAGCCAGTGACACCCTCATCCTGTGAATGAATAACAAAGAAAGTCAAGTCTTGTACCCAACCATACTATTCTTACAGATAAGTGATCTCTTAGTAAATTTGCTTCTCAACTCCCTGCTGACTATTGGGGAAGGGGGTCAACATTACCATCCCAATAAGGAGATCATCCCTTTCTTATTTCTCAGTTCTGCCTGGATGTACTCCCAGGAATACCCTCTTGAAGCCCAGCTGTGATGTTATCCCTAATCAAAAATACCTCTCCCCCTGCTCTGTTGCCCCCTTTCTATCTTTGCTATAGCATCTATACAGTGGAACATTAAGCTGCGGGTCCTATCCATCATTAAGTCATGCCTCTGTAATTGCTATAATATCCCAGTGCGATGTTCAAAACCATACCCTGAGCTCCTCTGCCCGACCTATCGGGCCTCCTGCGTTGAAATAAATGCAGTGTAACTGCTCATTCTGTGCCTTGCCCTTGTCTGCCTTGATTGTTTGACGTCTGAACTGTACCAGCGTCAGACTGAGCTCTTCCCTCACTCTCTCTCTCTCTGGGTTTACCCACATTCCTTCACTGGTTTAATGCCTCCTGAATAGCACTAGCAACTGTTCCCTTCCAGTACAATCCATCCTTCCAATGGAGGGCAATTCTACCCCACAAGAGATTCCAATGATCCAATAATGTGAACTCTTCTATTCCTATGTCATCGATACCAATAAACAACAGCCTCCCCTCAAAATGGTTATTCTCCCCTTTAAGAATATTCTGCTCCCTCTCTGAGAAATCCTTATACAAAAATTACACATTCGAATTATAAACCTTACACTCATCAGGTCATCATAAAAGGATTACATGACACATTGAAGGTTTGGGGAGACCTTTTGAGAGAATGCGATGATTCAAAGGAGAATCTTTAAGCAGCAAATGGGATTGATCTGGAGCACAATACTCACACACACAATGCAAATATCCAGATCCTGATATAGTGAGTAATTCAATTAAAGTTTAGCAGAATATTTACTGAGATTACCATCTGAACGTCCACCTGTAATACAAGTTTATGAAATCTGTCACTATCAGTTCAAGTTAGAAACTCACACCATCCCCTCCTCGTGGCCCAGGATTACTGTACATATTACCCTTCAGGACATCAGCAGTCAACTCAGGGGGAAATCTGTGGGTTTCTAGGAGATTCCAACTTGAGATCTCATGTGACTGAACAAAGCAGTTCTTTGACACATTGGAGAAAATGATCCAAGCGTCAGTGAGTTATGGGGAACAAGAATTACTTTCTTTTCTTTCATTCCGTTCTGCCGCTCTGCCTCATCAATAAGACATGGGTGTGAAAGGCTAATGCCTAACGATGGGCAAGTTGTCTCCATCCTGACCAATGGGTAGGAAAATCTTCTCAATCACTCCAAAGCGTATCCCTAAAAAGATAGCAACTCTGTCTGCTTCCCACTGCCCAGCGCTCCCAGTAAATGTTTGGAAGAATGGGAAGGGGGGATATCTCCTAGAAAAGGCATAACTGTAAAGGTCTAAGAGGATTATAAAAAGGGAGAGATGCACAGGAGAAGGAGGCAACAAGTTGCCAGATGGGGTGTAACTTGGAAAAAATGGGAAATTGCTCATTTTGGAGGAGATAATAAAAGAACAAAGTACTATTTAAATGGTGGAAACTGTAGAAAGCTGCACCACAAAGGGACCAGGGGTAATTGTTTAGGAAACACAGAAAGCTACCACACAGTTACAACAGGGAATCAGGAAGGGGAATCGAATGTTTTGTTTCAAAAATTTTCAGTATTAGGGTTTGGAGTCTCTACCTGAGAGTAACGTGTGAAAGTGCTGGTGAGACCACCATATCTGCAGTAATGAGAGCAGTTTTGGTCCCTTTAGATAAGGAAATGTGTCACTTTATTGGAGGCATTTCAGGGAAGATTCAATGAGATGATCCCTGATTTGGAGGGATTATCGTTTAAATAAAGGCTGAAAAGGTTGGGACTCTACTCACTGGATTTTGGAGAAAGAGAGGTGATCTCATTGAGACAGATGGGAGTCTTTAGGGGTTGGACAGGACAAATACTGAGAGGATGTGTCTGAGGGTAAACACTGAGAGGGGAGTCTGAAACCTGATTATGAGTCACGGAATCAAGGGTTCTGTTTTGGATTCAAGTTTAAGGCGACACAGGCACGGGTACGGGGTTTCAGTAGCAATAGAGCTGGGGTGAGGTGGAGAAAAGCAACGTTTAAGAAATTGGAATTCCTGGTGTTTGTGATTGTGTGGATGTCTGATCAGAAGGTCACCTTGGGGTCAGATATAACAGCAATATTGTGAAGAGTGTCGTTCTGCTTCAGAGAGTTCCAGTGAGGGGGAGGGGCTCAGCAGAAAGGTAAAGGTAAGGCAATGGGTTTAACCATGACAATGTTTCATTGGAGGAAACTGCAGCTAATCGAGTAGTAGGAGTGTGGTAAACAGTTTGATAACTGAGTAACATTGGAGTAATGGAGAGGGATGATGGGGAGGGCGAGCTGGGCATCGTCAGTGTACATGTCAAACCTAACACAGTGTGTTTGGATGATATCACCTCCTGGCACGATGTACGTGAGATACAGGAGAGACCAAGGATAGATCGTTGAGGGACACCAAATGCAAGGAATTCAGAAAGGAAAAAGAGAATGGAGATGGAGCAGGATTTTCCAACAACAGTGAGGTCAAAGATCAGTTTTTCACAGAATGGGAGAGAAGGACATAACCAAAAAAGACCAAAAGACAGAACAAGGAACAATATCTATGAATTGGCGAGGGGGGGTGATGAGGCAGCAGTGGAGGAAAGAGAGTTGGAAAGTGAGTTTAGCGAGATTAGGGTAAAGGGTCAAGGTGAGCTCTGATAAGGCTTGATAATCCCGCCTCAGGCGACTGACTGTGTGGAGTTTGCACGTTCTCCCCGTGTCTGCGTGGGTTTCCTCCGGGTGCTCCGGTTTCCTCCCACAGTCCAAAGATGTGCAGGTCAGGTGAATTGGCCATGCTAAATTGCCCGTAGTGTTAGGTAAGGGGTAGATGTAGATGTAGGGGTAGGGGTATGGGTGGGTTACGCTTCGGCGGGGCGGTGTGGACTTGTTGGGCCGAAGGGCCTGTTTCCACACCGTAAGTAATCTAATCTAAAAAAAAAGACACTGGAGAAAGATTTAGGTTTAGGACAAAAACCTGGAACACCACGTGAGGCAGTTTGGCTCAGTGGGCTAGTGGGAGGGAGAGAAACAGCAGATCGGATTATCTCAGTCTTAGTGACAGAGAAACTCCACGTGCTCCTCACTCGTTGTTGGAGGGGAGGATGGAGGAGACAGGATGATGGACAGTGTTTTACAAAGAAACAAAACCAGGGTTAGTGATACTTAAAATGAGTGATCAGACCTGATGTATTTAGCTTTTATCCAGAATATTAAAACAAATGACTGAAGTCCTGGTTCGAATCCCATCTTGGCAGACGGTGGAATCTGAATTCAAGAAAAAAAACAACGTATTAGGAATCTCCTGATCTCCATGCAACCATTGTCAATGGCGAAGAAAATCCTGCCAATCTGATAGCGGCCCAGCCAGCTACTTCACTGTATTAATCACTGCAAAGTCTCAACACAGGAATGAAACTGGATGGACAAGTTGGCGACTAACAAGGCACCAGAAAATACAACCACAGAATCAGCCCTCTCGATGGTGCAACGTCCTCCTCACTAACATATGGTTTTTGGTGACAAAATGTGGAGAGCTGTCTCACAGACGGGTCAAGGAACAGCCTGACATAGTCAAACTCACGGAATCATCCTTTACAAACAATGACCAGATACCACCATCACCATCCCTAGATATCGAGAGTGTGGTGCTGGAAAAGCACAACAGGTCAGGCAGCATCCGAGGAGCAGGAGAATCGACGTTTCAAGACTAAGCCCTTCATCAGCCTGACCTGCTGTGTTTTTCCAGCACCAGACTCTCGACTCTGATCTCCAGCATCTGCAGTCTTCACTTTCTCCTAAAATCTCTGGATATGTCCTGCCCCACCAGCAGGACAGACCAGGCAGAGGTGGTGGCACAGTGGTGTACAGACAGGGAGGATTTGCCCTGGGAGTGCACAGCATTGGCTCCGGAGACCAGTAGGTCTCATGGCTCCTTCTGATTACCACGTACCGTCTTCCCTTGGCTGATGGATCAGTTCTCCTTCATTTTGAACAGCACTAGGAGGAAGCACTGAGGAAGTAAAATGGTGTCAAACGTACCCTGGGTACAGGATTTCAATGTCCACTATCGAGACTTGGTATGCAACAGAATTACTGACTGAGCTGGCCAGGTCCCAAAGGATATAGCTGCTCAACTGAATCTGCAGCGGGTGGTGAGGGAAGCAACAAGAGCGTAAAACATACTTGATCGCATTGTTATGAATTGACCAGCGGCAGATACATCTGGCCATGATAGTATCAGTACGAGCGACCATCTCACATTCCTTTTGGAGACAAAGTCTTGCCTTAACGTTGAGAAAAACCTCCATTGTGTTGAGTGGCACTATCATCGTTCTAAATGGGATAGACTTCGAAGAGATGTAGGATCTCAAACTGGGTATCTCTGAGGCACTGTGGGACATCAACAGCAGCAGAACTGTACTCCAGCACAATCTGTAATCTCATGGGTTTGTAAATCCCGCTCGCACCCATCACAATGGGCAGGAAAGGAGGGCATGCCATGAGCAGCACCAGGCAGACTTAAAAATGAAGTGCCAACCTGGTGAAGCTACCAAACAGAACTACCTGCATATCAAACAGCATCAGCAGCAAGCAACAGAGTTAAGTGATCCTCCATCCAATGGAACAGATCGGAGCTCTGCTGTTCTGCCACACCCAGTTGTGAACGGTGATGGACAATTAAACAACTCACTGGAGGAAGCATCACAGATATCCCCACCCTTACTGATGGAGGAGCCTCACACACCATGCACCAGATAAGTTAACAGCATTTGCAGCAATCTGCAGCCAGAAGTGCAAAGTGGGATGATCCATCTCAGCCTTCTCCAGTGGTTTCTAACATCACAGATGTGAGTTTTAAGCCAGTTAGATTAAGTTTGAATAACATCAAGAAATGGTTAAGTAGTGCAAAGGCTACATGCCCTGCAAATATTCTGACAATAATAAAGATGGTCTGTGCTCCAGAACTTGCCACCCACCAAGGCAAGTACCGCTCCAGCACTGGCATCTACCGACAATGTGGAACATTGCCCAGGGATGTTCACCACAAAAACACAGGGCAATCCAACCCAGGCAATTTCCCTCTATCAGTCCACACTCGATCAGCAGTAAAGTGATGGAAGATGTTATAAACAGGGCTACCAAGCAGCAGCTGCTCAGCAACAGCCAGCTGAGTGACACTCATTTTAGGCTCGACCAGGGCCACTCAGCTCCCGATTGTGTTACCGCCCTGATTCACAATCTGACAACCAGCTGAATCCCAGAGGTGAGGTGAGTGTGACAACTCAGTCCCACTCCAAGATCACGAATTCTAGCTGATTCCACCCTCATCCCAGCTCATATACTGAAACTCTCATCCATTGTGTGTTATCTCCAGACTTCATTTTCCAAACACACTCAGGGTCAGCTTCCAACATTCAACCTCCCTGTAATCTCAAGAAAGTCTAAATCTCTGCTTGTTGATTCATCAAAAGACTCCTAATTAGAATCAACAGCATACAGCCATAGAGATGTACAGCAAGGAAACAGACCCTTCGGTCCAACCTGTCTATGCCGACCAGATACCCCAACCCAATCTAGTCTTACCTGCCAGCACCTGGCCAATATCCCTCAAGTTAAAATTCTCACACTTGATTTAATTCCTGGCTGTGATAATCCCTAGCTCCCTGCACCACACACACTTTCAGACCTCGACAACCCATTTTCTTCGAGACTCCCAACCATTTTTTAATTTATTACTTCACCTGTGTGGCTGTTTCTAAAGTTGCTGAAGCAGCTTGGTCTGAAATTCGCAGCCAAAACCTCACAGGTCTGCTTTCCACCTTTAAGACATCCCTCAAAACCTGCTTTTTGGCAATGCTTTTGGTCACCTGACCTAATATCTCCATCTCTGGCCTTATGTTTAAAGTTCTCAACAGTATTTGTGAAATTATAGGCATGATAATAGAAATACAAACAGTTGTTGATTTGGACATTATTTTCAAATCATCATCACTGTTGCTGAATGAATACTCTGTAATGTCTCTTATCCAACCACATTGTAGGAGCACCTTCACCACACAAACTGCAGCTGGACAAGAAAGTCAAACATCACCCTCTCCACAGGCAACAGGGCTTTGGCATTAATCACTGGTATCTGTGGAAGTAGAAACACAGTTAATGTTTCAGGGAGTGCAAAATGGATTACAGAGAATGAAAATGGTGCAGAATTTGATAGTCAGAAATGGAAGGAAAATACACTTGCTTGTTGGGAAAAAAAATTCTTGACTATCAAAAATATTGAAGAAAAAAGTAATCTGATAATAGAGCAGTACATGGTCAGGGGCTGGGCCGCAGTGAAAAACCCTTTGTCTATAAATTACTTTCGAGACGGAGGAAGCTTGATATTGACAAAGTGGTCATGAGTGAGCCCAGAGGTGAATCAGAGCAGTATTGGCTGCTCTGACCCCAATGACTCTGTACCAGAGAAAGGCTGCACATGCGCCTGGCTGCACCTTGCCCCCTACAAAGATGGCGGCGGTGCCCATGTCCAGTGAATCGTTGTCCCGAATAAAGATGGCGGCGCTCACTCAGCCCTGTAGCCGCGCTGAGGCAATTCCCCGTTTACTGCAAACACGGGACTGAGACGTTCAAATTTGTGTTTTGCGACGTGCACAATTTGTTTGTAAAACCTCTCCGCTCATAGCAACACAGTTTTTCTCCCGTTTCCCTGTTTATTTCTTTCCTTACCGTATCCTTTCTCTCCATAACTTCCCGAGCATTCATTACATCGACTCGGCGCCGCGCGCGAGGGTGATCACATGGTTTAGTTTAGCTCCGCCCTTCATTTACTTTGATTGGTTGGAGGACCAACATCCCGCTCGGTCCTCCAGATCCGCCCACCGACCTTTCATTGGTCCGGTGCTGACATCAATCACTCGCGGGTCCCTTTGTTAGCTAGAGCATGCGCAGTGCGGCCTGCTTTTGCTGATATGTTGGGTAATGTGATGGGAGAGTTTACTGAGGGGAGGAATTCCCTTTGTGTGAGCTCTGCAGTAGATTTCCTTTATTAATGGAGGGAATTGCCTTCCCACTCATGACTGTATAGCTGTGATTGATGAATCAATCTGAATCAGTACATAAACACCTCATTTTGAGATCTTTAGCACATTGTATCACGCTCTTCTTTGGAAACAAAAAAAACATGAAACGGAGCCTCAAGGAATCGGAGCAGGAGTAGGGCATTCATCGCCTTCAGCTTGTTCCCCATTCTATCAGATCATGGCTGGGCCAACCCAGATCTCAACACCTCTTTTATGCTTGATCCGCATAGCCCTCAACTGCTCAATAGTTCAAAAATCTATCTGCCCTCTTTTAAAATAATTTGAGACAGAATCACAGATTCCCTACTTTGTGGAAACAGGCCCTTCAACCCAACAAGCCAGAACAACCCTCCAAAGAGTAACCCAACTATTCCCCTCCCACATTTAACTTTCACAATTGTTTGGGCGAGAAAATTCTCGCCATTCACTGAGAAAAAAAAATTCTTTCCTTTTTCTAAAAAAAATGTTCCCTTATGTGATGTCCCCTGGTTTGAGACTTCACTGGTGCTAGAAGATCTCGTCAACATCTATCCTGTCAAGCTCCTCAGAACCTTGTTTCTATAAGATCACCCCTGCTTATCTATTCTTGATAGGTCAACCCTTTTGTCCTAAAAGCAGCTAAGTAAATCTTTTTTGAATAGTCTCCGATGTTAGTTTATCCTTTATTAAATATGGGAGCTAACACTGTATACAGTACTCCAAGTGAGGACTCAGCAACAGCCAGTGTGGTTAACCAATCCTCAGTCCATGCTAATACATTTCGCCGATACCATGAGCTCCTAAATTGTGCAATTAACTTTTATGTAGCACCTTATCATTTGCATTTTTAAAATCCAAATACAGAACATCATTGGATTGCCCTTCATCAGTCCTGCTTGTTATCTCCTTAATGAACTGTCACAAATCTGTCAAATATAGTTTCTCTTTCACAAAACCCAGTCTACCATGTTTAATGATAAGCTTTTCTAAATATCCTGCAATTTCTTACTTTAATATTCGACTCTGTAGATTCTTTCAGTAGATTTGCTAAGTATGATTCCCCTCTCTTAAATCCATGCGGACTCTGTCCAATCCTGTCACTGTTCAGTAAGAAACTTGACTGTACTCCAATATACTTAGTAAATGTATCTATTTATTTTTAAAAATTGATACTTATAAATGCTGGACCCATGCAATATCAATGAATTAGTGACTCTGAATTGGGGTTATAATGTTTTTTCTATTAATTCCTTTTTGTACTGTGTTATGCAGACAGCACCAAGTGATCACTCTTAATTGTGAGTAACTTTGAAAATAATATATTTTAAAAATGACATCCCAAAATGCTGCCTCATTATTGTGCAAGGAGGATTTTGCATTCAATAGTTTGCAGATAAAATTGAACAGATTTTTGCTGCAATTTGACCAGACTGCAGGTTACACCAAAGTGGCAACTCTGCTCACAAATTCTTATTTGACACTGCCCAAGGCGATACTGATGGGACTTCACTTTGCCATTCTGGGTCACCAGCTTTATTTCCAGGTTTAATCCTATAATCATCCTAGAGCTTGTAATTTTAGACAACTTCCCTTTTAGGTACATATGTAAATATCATACTGAAATGTTGCACTGAATGGTACCAAATCTGAAATTAGTCTCTAATCTGACCCTTCTACAAATGTATTGGCATAATTCTATGCCAGTTATTTTTCTGAAGCCTGTGATTCCTGATGAAGGGCTTACGCCTGAAACATCAACGCTCCTGCTTCTTGGATGCTGCCTGACTTGTGCTTTTCCAGCATGACACTTTTCGACTCTGATATCCAGCTTCTTTGGTCGTCACTTTCTCTTTTGAGAAGTTTAAACCAAGAATAATTTTTATTGATCAAAGTGCAATAGGAACCAATTCATGAAATTCAGATATCTCACATTTACCTTAAGTATGGGAAGGCTAAGTCATGACTAAATTATTGTCAGTAATTGAAACCATGCTGATAAACTTGTGCAGTATCAGTGCCTCACCTTTACAGTGTTCCCAGATATCGCACAGCTGCAGTATTTTGTTTTGCACTGAGCGATATGTTGTTCTCACTTTTTTCTTTGTGAAAGATTACAAAATTTAACTTGGATGAATGAACTTATAACTTCTTTAATCAATGTCGGGAGAAAGAAAATGTCAGTATTTCAAAAACTGATAAAGTAAAATAAACTGAATCAGTAGAAAGGGTTTAAGATGGATATGGAACAAATGCTGGCAAATGGGACTAGATCAATTTTGGATATCTGGTCAGCATGGGCAAGTTGGACTGAAGGGTCTGATTTTGTGTTGTACAACTGTGACTTCATTCTCTCAATTATTCAAGAAGTTGAATACTTCGAGGAGGAAAAGGAGAATTTATTCAGAGAATGCACGTGAAATGATGATTGAGGTATGTGAGATGCAATTTCGGTTCAAACAATTGAGATGTGCCTGACCCAACAGGCTGCTATATAATAAAAGACAAGACTTTTGCTTCTTTTCTAAAACATTTTGTATACTCAAAAGTAGGATAATTTAAATTGTGCAAATGCTGACATTTTGTGAGCAGAGTAAAAACAAGTCCTTGATTGATGAAACCATTAACACAGACAGGGAAGAATGAGTCCTTGACTGATAAGACTGCAGGATAGAAAAACAACTCGAGAGACATCTGCTACAGATTGATATAGAGACATCTGCTACAGATTGATAAGACCGCTAGCACAGACAGAGAAGAATAAGTCTTTGACTGATAAGACTACAGGGTAAAAAAAACAACAACTCTGGAGACATTTGTTGCAGACTTTGTGATAAGGGTGCAAAATGGAGAATAATGACGGTTTAAGAATGTGAAACTCGTGGCTCGTTAGAGCCAAGGAGGGGAGGGACATGTGCTGTATATAATAAGAAACTTTGTAAGCCTCGGCGCGCCTTTTTCTCAGAAGGGTGCCCAACTCTGCAGACTTGTAAATAAACCTTTGTTTTCCTGAATTTGTCTAGAGCGATTATTAAGAAGCGATTTTCGTTTCTAACAAACTTGGGGGCTCGTCCGATCAACACTCCGGCCGCGAGGGGAGCTGAGGAAGGATATCGGAGAAGGTGCACCCTGCCGAGTTCGGCAGTCCCTGATTCCTTGCTTGTCGCCCCGCGCGGCTTGAGCGAGTGATATCCGGGAGGCTCAGGAAAACAAAGGAGGGGTGTGGCCGAGGCAGTGTGGACGGTTAACGATCGAGCAATTTCCGTGCACCGAACCCAGGTAAGAAAAAAACTTGCGGGGACCGTGTTTCCGGAGGCCTGGGGACCTACGGGGTGCCTGTGGATTTTTCTACAGAGACGTGGGACTCAGGTATCTAGAGACCGGGGCTCGCCTGTGAGGGATTTTGCAGAGACCGTGTTTGAGGAGGAACGTGTACCTATGGGGTGCCTGTGATCTGTGTCACAGAGACGTAGGACACAGGAATCCAAAGACCGGGGGTGCCTGCAAAGGAACCTGGGCGATCACGGGACTGAAGGTCCGGGAATTGGCTAAATTGTGATAGATTATCACGGGATAATACGAGAAATACGAAGTCCTCGGCAATGGGAAATAAGGGATCCAAGGCAAATAAGGGAAGGGTAGGCTTGAACAGGGACAATGACATATACCTCGGGGTACCTGACGATAGTCCGTTAGGAAGAATGTTAAATAATTGGAATCAGGGTAGGAGAAAAGGAAAATCTAGAAGGAAGATGGTAAAATACTGTCAAAAGTGGTCCCAGAAACCTATTCAGGGCAACTCAGTGTGGTGGCCTAGATTCGGTACTGACGAAGACTGGGTCTGGCAAGCTCTCATTTTATATGTCAATTCGAAACCTAATGTTATTCTGGAAGAAAGTGATTATGCCATTTGTTGGCTACCGGTCACAATATCTTGCAAAATGAAGGTAACTAATGAAGACTCGATAGGGCAGAAAGAATGGGAACCTTCAGATCACTTACCACCGCCCTACGTGACCCCGTCTGCCCCACAAAATGTTCCTTCGGGTGACGACGAGTCAGGGGAAGGGGAAGAAAACGGGGAGGAATCACAGGCTGCCTCAGGGGTACAGACTAGATCTCAAGCTGGAAGGAGTCACAGACAAAACCCTGTCTCGATTGCAAGAATGAATCCACTCCGGGAAGTGCCCATGGGGGCGAGGAAGGAGGGATGGGATATGTGAACGTTCCCTTGACGAGTACTGAAGTACGGAATTTCAGGAGGGAGATGAAGGGTCTACTAGAGGACCCCATGGGCCTAGCTGAACAATTGGATCAGTTCCTGGGTCCGAATACTTACACGTGGGAAGAGATGTGTTCCATCATGAAAACATTGTTCTCTAGCCAGGAGTGACAGATGATACGACAAGCTGCACTCTTGATCTGGGAGAGAGAGGGGAGAGAAGGAGGGGAGCAGAAGTTTCCCCTCACCGACCCCGAGTGGGATAAGAAAACGGAAGAAGGACGGCGCAACATGAGAGACATGCGGGAATATTGGATTAAAGGAATAAGGCAGGCAGCCCCGAAGGGGCACAATTTTACCAAGGCTTTTGGTAATCATCAAAACCCGGAGGAAACCCCTACGGACTTCCTAGACAGAATTAGGAAGAACTTGCAGCAGTTCGCTGGGGTGGACCCTGAGACAGATGTGGGACAACAACTTATACGGGTAGAGTTTGTATCAAAAGCCTGGCCGGACATACGAAAGAAGTTAGAGAAAATGGATGATTGGGATCGTAAACCTCTAAGTGAACTACTACGGGAGGCGCAAAAGGTGTTTGTGAGAAGGGACGATGAGAAGCAAAAGAAGGCGACAAAGATAATGATGCAGACGGTGCAATAATTGACAGCTGGAAGAAGGGAAAAGGGAGAGCCGTGGCAGCAACAGGAAAGGGGAGAGTCGTGGCAAGAGCAGCGGAAAAGAGGACCATGGCCGGAACAAAGGAAGAGTGGAGGAACACGAGACCGCGACAGGGAAACGAGGAGGATACTCAGATGTTACTACTGTAATGAAAAGGGACATTTTAAGCGAGAGTGCCCCCGCTACAAGCGGGAGGTGCGGTCGTACATCCTGATGGAGGAAGATTAGGGAGGTCGGGGGTTCCTACCCTTGGGGCAAAAGGACTATCGACAGGAACCCCTGGTAAACTTGAAAGTAGGGCCCCAACGGTCGGAGATCACATTTATGGTGGACTCGGGAGCCGAAAGATCAAGTATAATCCAAATACCCCACGGCGCCCGAGCAGGAGGAACAGTTATGGGAGTATCTGGAATTGGAGAACAGAAATTGCAAGTCCCAGTAGTGGAGGACGTGGAAATTGGGTATGAAAACAGAACTACTAAACGAGACCTCCTTCTACTGCCATCGACGGGGTTGAATATGTTAGGAAGAGACTTGCAGGTCAAACTAGGGATTGGAACGGTACCAAGTAACGGGGAAATGGTGGTAAGGTTGTTCACCCTCACCGAAGAAGATGATCAACAAATAGACCCGGACGTAAGGTACCGAGAGGGGAACAGAGGGGGTCTAAACATCAAACCTCTCCAAATCACCATGTTACCAGGAAAAGGCCCGGTAAGAAGGAAACAGTACCCGATTGCTATGGAAGGACGGGAAGGGTTACAACCTGTGATAGAAAGATTAATCACAGATGGATTGCTGGAGGAATGTATGTCCCCTTTCAATACTCCAATACTTCCTGTGAGGAAGCCGGATGGGACGTATAGGTTGGTACAAGACTTGCGGGGGTTGAATGAAGTAGTCCAGGCTAGATACCCGGTGGTACCCAATCCCTACACGTTAATGAGTAAAATTCCCCCCGAACATGAATGGTTCAGCGTAATAGATCTGAAGGATGCCTTCTGGAGTTGCCCCCTTGACGAAGAAAGTCGGAACCTTTTCGCATTTGAATGGGAGAATCCCTTCACAGGACGAAAGCGACAGTTAAGATGGACGGTCTTGCCGCAGGGATTCACGGAGTCACCCAACTTGTTTGGACAAATACTGGAGCAGATCTTAGGAGGATTTCAGTGTAACGCGGGGAATCAATTGCTCCAATATGTCGATGATCTCCTACTCTCAGGACTAAGAGAGGAGGAAGTATGAGCAGACACCGTTACCCTGCTGAACTTCCTGGGGAAACAGGGCCTACGTGTCTCCGGAACGAAACTCCAGTTTGTGGAGCAAGAGGTAAGATATCTGGGCCATCGAGTCAGTAAGGGGCATCGCCGTATCACGCCGGAACGAATATCGGGGATTACGGGTATGCCAATACCCAGGACCAAGAAGGAGATCAGACAATTCCTGGGGCTGGTGGGGTATTGCCGGATATGGATTGAAAGTTACACCACTCTAGTAAAATTTTTGTACGACAAACTCGGACAAGAATGACCACAGGTGGACTGGTCAGATGAAGAGGAGCAGCGATTTAATATTATTAAAAATAAACTGATCTGAGCTCCGGTATTGGCCTTACCCACCCTGAAGGAACCGTTCCACTTATATGTCAATAGTGCCGGCGGAATTGCCCAGGGTGTGCTTGCCCAGCTGCGTGCAGGGAAGCTTCAGCCGGTTGCATTTTTGTCAAAAATGTTAGACCCTGTGTCCTGTGGATGGCCGACCTGTATACAGGCAATGGCAGCTACGGCAATGTTAGTAGAAGAGGCCCGGAAACTTACCTTTGGAGGAAGAATCATAGTACACTCCCCACATTCAGTTAGCACCATACTGGATCAGAAGGCTCACCGCAGGTTAACAGACTCTCGTATCCTCAAGTATGAGACAATTTTGATGACCGGAGACGATCTTACTTTTGCAAAAGATCTCAGTTGCAACCCTGCCCAGTTTCTGTACGGATGTCCTGCAGATGGAGGACAGGAGCATGATTGTGTGGAATTTGTAGCCCTGCAGACCAAAAGCCGAGAGGACCTGCAAGAGGCCCCGCTGGGTGAGGGACAGGAACTGTACATCGACGGATCCTCCCGGTGCGTCAGTGGGATCCGGTACAGTGGCTATGCTGTCGTAGATGGCGCAACAAAACGGACGATTGAGTCCGGACGACTGCCCGGGAAGTGGTCAGCCCAATCCTGTGAGTTGTACGCCCTCCAGAGGGCCCTGAAGTTGTTGGAAGGGAAAGTGGGGACCTTATATACTGACTCAAAGTATGCATACGGCATCGTTCATACTTTCGGAAAAATTTGGAAAGAGAGAGGATTGATAACTTCCCGGGGAAAAGAATTGGCTCACGAACAAATGATCAGCCTAACTTTGGAGGCCCTGGCGTTACCTACGGAACTCGCAGTAGTCCATGTACCCGGTCACCAGAAGGGGTCGACACCAGAAGCGGTGGGAAACCGGCTGGCAGATGAGGAAGCCAAGCGGGCAGCGGTCGAAAAATCCGTCCAATTTTTAACATTAATACCGTTGAGGGAAGGGCTCGCTAAACAACCCGTCTTCACCCAGGGGGAGATTGATAAAATGGATCAATTGGGTGCCCGGCTAGATACTAACGGGAAGTGGACGGTTCCTGATGGGAGACAAGTACTGAACAAACAGATCACCCGGGGTATTCTGCACCGATTACACCATCAGACCCACTGGGGGGTGCAAGCCATGTGTGACACGTTCCTGAGAGACTATGTATGCAGGGGGATATGCACATTAACCCAACAAGAGGTAGTCGGATACCCCACTTGCCGGCGTATTAACCAGAAAGCCATGCGTTCTATGCCAGCCGGTGGTCAGCCCCTCGCAATTAGGCCATTTCAGAGGATCCAAGTCGACTTTACAGAATTACCCCCAGTACAGAGATGGAAATATCTGCAAGTAATAGTAGACCATTTCACTCACTGGGTAGAGGCTTTCCCAACTGCCAATGACGATGCACCAACCGTGGCCCGACTGTTGTTAGAGAACATAATCCCGAGATATGGCATAATGGAATCTATCGACTCTGACTGTGGGATACATTTTATTTCTAAGCTACACCATTTGATCTGTACTGCCCTGGGTATCCAATGGAAATTCCATGCACCCTGGCATCCTCAGAGTTCGTGTCGGGTTGAGAGAATGAATGGCACGCTCAAGACCCAATTGACTAAGCTGGTGTTATAAACTAAGTCACCTTGGCCGAAGTGCCTGCCCATTGCCCTATTGAGGATACGTACGGCACCTCGCCGGGATGTCGGGGTTTCCCCCTATGAAATGCTGTTCGGATTACCATATTGGAGTAAGGTTGATGGATGTCCCACTCTACAAGGGGGAGTTGTATTTGTCAGAAACTATTTACTGGCCTTATCCCGTTCTTTTGCAGAACTCCAGAGGAAAGGTCTCCTGGCTCAGACTCCGCCGCTCGACTTCCTCCTGCATAAGGTGGAGCCCGGAGATTGGGTACTTGTTAAGACCTGGAAGGCCGAAAAGCTCCAGCCGCGGTGGGAAGGACCGTTCCTGGTTCTGTTAACAACTGAAGCAGCTGTTCGGATGAAAGAAAAAGGGTGGGTCCACGCATCAAGGATAAAGGGGCCTGTTCCGCCTGAAGAAGAAAGCACTTGGACATGCGGGCCAGGGGACAAGCCGTTGGTGGTAAAACTGAAAAGACAGCAATAATGAACTCTACTTGGACTGTATTGGTGGGGATATTGATCAGTTTACTCCTGTATGCGGGGGAGGGCGAGGGGAAATGTGACAAATGTCGGACTACAGTAAGGCTCGGGATTCGAATCTACTCGGGATCATTTGTGTCTCACTCCCATGTGGACGATTGGTGTTACGATGTGAGTGCACGACACGAATGTTGGGAGGGTGGAAGACCCTATTATCAGGTGTATAATAAAGGATACGGTGGCAAAATCCGTGGATGCCCTATAAATGACCGCTGGGTGTGTATTAGCAAAACAGGGAGGTGGGGCCTATCCTCCGTATTGCTCAGGGAGCAGGTTGACAGAGTCAAGGAGGCCAAGATACAGAACACTGATCGGGGGTTGGGGAAAGAGCAAGACCGTCAGGGAACGGTCGTGCTCTCTAAAGTGTCATCTGTATACGAAGAGGTAGAACAAAAGATTGAACTCCCTGATGTTACACAAAACCTGTTTATTGATCTCACCTCTAGAATAGCCACTGTTTTAAATGTTAGCAATTGCTGGGTTTGTGGGGGGCCGCATATGTCGGAACAATGGCCGTGGACTGGTCAAAGCTTAGACATATGGGAATTGCTGCAAACCACTTGGACTCATGTCAATGAAAGGAAAAGCCAGGGGTGGAGACTGACAAACAGCCCTGAGGGCCAGTTCTGTGTTGAAGGCAAGGGGACCGTGGAGGTAGGGATTAGTCACTGTCAGAATGTATTGGATGCGACCACGCGAGTATGGTGGCCTGAGGATATTACTTGGTACATTGCAAACCGAGGTCATGGAAATTGCGTTCCATTACGTACTGATTCCTCCTCTGACGAGCTGGGGGCTGATTACTGGAATTGCAGTGGTCCTGGTCCTTATGAGGGCGTCCCTGGGGTAAAGGAGCTGTGGGATGACGTTGTGAGGCAGGGAGGCCCTGCTCCAGATGGCCTATTTTGGATATGTGGTAATCAGGCATACTCCAAACTGCCCATGGGATGGGCTGGGGTATGCTTCCTGGGTCTAATACGACCTGCGTTCTTCCTATTACCCCGGGAGGAAGGCGACGATTTGGGAATTAAACTCTTTGACTCCCTCCGTAGGTCGCCAAGGGATATCCAAGTCGGTGATTGGGGGGATGAGTGGCCACCGGCCCGGATTATTGAATACTACGGGCCAGCTACATGGGCACAGGACGGATCATGGGGATACCGTACTCCTATCTATATGTTAAATCGAATTATCAGGCTCCAAGCAGTCGTAGAGGTTATTACTAACCGGACTGCCCTGGCCCTGGAGTTGCTGGCTAAGCAGCAGGATCAGATGAGGGCTGCTATATATCAAAACCGACTTGCCTTGGAGTATCTGTTGGCCTCGGAGGGGGTCATGTGCGGGAAATTTAACCTGACTAACTGCTGTCTAGAAATTGACGATAATGGTAAAGCGGTTTTGAAAATTTCCGATGAAATTCGGAAATTGGCCCATGTGCCAGTACAATCTTGGCGTCCTCTTAGTGGCATCGGATGGTGGGATGGTCTCCTGGGTGGTAGTTGGTGGCGCACGGCGTTGCTGGTGGTTGGGGGGGGGGGGCGTGATGCTTCTCCTCATATTACCCTGCCTAACCCCCTGTATTCAGTTTTTAATTCAGAAAAATATTTCCCAACTCCAGGCAGTGGCGGTTCCACAACATGGGACGCAGGAACTTAAGGTGCTGTTGCTGCGAAAGACCAAGGATTTCCCGGGCCCTTGAGGAGGGGAGGCTTATCTTAAAAAGAGAAAGGGTGGAATTGTGAGAGGCAATTTCGGTTCAAACAATTAAGATGTGCCTGACCCAACAGGCTGCTATATAATAAAAGACAAGGCTTTTGCTTCTTTTCTAAAACATTTTGTATACTCAAAAGTAGGATAATTTAAATTGTGCAAATGCTGACATTTTGTGAGCAGAGTAAAAACAAGTCCTTGATTGATGAAACCATTAACACAGACAGGGAAGAATGAGTCCTTGACTGATAAGACTGCAGGATAGAAAAACAACTCGAGAGACATCTGCTACAGATTGATACAGAGACATATGCTACAGATTGATAAGACTGCTAGCACAGACAGAGAAGAATAAGTCTTTGACTGATAAGACTACAGGGTAAAAAACACAACAACTCTGGAGACATTTGTTGCAGACTTTGTGATAAGGGTGCAAAATGGAGAATAATGACGGTTTAAGAATGTGAACCTCGTGGCTCGTTAGAGCCAAGGAGGGGAGGGACTTGTGCTGTATTTAATGAGAAACTTTGTAAGCCTCGGCGCGCCTTTTTCTCAGAAGGGTGGCCAACTCTGCAGACTTGTAAATAAACCTTTGTTTTCCTGAATTTGTCTCGAGCGATTATTAAGAAGCGATTTTCGTTTCTAACAAGGTATATCAAACTCACATTGTTTCATGACCTTTTCCTCTGGGTTCTTCAATGAACAAACTTGTTTTGTTATCTGAATAACTATGTATCATGTGATTTGTTTCACATGAAATATTTCATTAGGATCTTGCGAACTATTAAGAAGTGTTCATTTTTAAAATTTAGGTAGCTTGATTATTAAGCAAGAAAAGGTTAGCGTTTTACTCCCACTGAATCATTCCTCTATAAAAGGTAACAAGCTTTTTATTTTTTCTGGACTTTGAATATATGGAAGTCAATTCTGAAAGAAAAAAATCCTCGTCGGTAATGTTCCCACATATGTGGAGTAATTGCTTCTGGTCAGTCTTCAGGTTATAGAGGCTCGGAAAGAAATGAGTTGGCCAAAGTAAGCAACATCATTTCGATGGACTATGCTCATTGGGGAAAAGTGCAGGATCTGCAGAAGGAACACGTGTTTCAGAGTGTTTGCAATAAACCTGAACACTGTTATTTTTTCACAGAGCTTGTGACCCGACTGGAGCAGCAATGAAGCTCGAATTGTTTTTTAAATTTCCGAGCTTGCCAAATTATTGTTGGTAAATGCAGGTGACTTTATCAAAGCACATTTCACACTCCCCAGCCAGGAATTTGGTCCCAATTCTGTCAGTCCATCCATTCCTATGGATAACAGGTATTTTAAATGTGAGCACTCCATTGAACTGTTTGAATTGAATACTTCAGTGGTTACATCCTCTTGGATTCTTAATTTCAAATTACTCAATGTGATTTTTTTGTCCCCCCTGAATTTGCCAAGCACTGGGCAATTCTGGAATATTCCAAATATTTACAATAGATGCATTCACACTATTAAAGGCAACCTGGCAGATTTGAATACCATTCAGGTCGTCAACAACAATACATAAGTAACTTTATGAATTGCTTACTGTACACCAACAACACAAGCCAAGTATTAGTGAAACCACAGATTCTCTCCCAAGGATTCCAAAATATAAACAGTGCATTCCAGATATGCTCACTCTCACCATCTGGGAGCAGTCTCCCAAAGTGCTCCCAGAATTTAGAAAGCACATAAACTGCCCTCCAAAGCTAAATCTGCTCTCACAGGCTTCACTCTTATTGCATACAATGACATTTATTGTTCAGTTCTTTAACGTGACAAATGATTTTACAAACAATTTGTAAAATACTTTAAATCCTGAAGAAATGTGATGTCAGCCCTTTGTAGAAGTGAATGGAAAGTGTGATGTTTGCTTGACCTTTGGCTCTATGTATCAGACTGAACTGAACCTTTAGCAAGATGTGGGATGTTTCCCACACACTTTGTTTAAAAAAGCAAAGATTATGCTCTGAGATTTAAATGTTCAATCAGGTTTAATAAAAATCCTTCCAAAAACTGAGTTTGACTTCAGTTCCTTTAAAGAGACATGCTCTTGTCCATCAATTTTGTGACATGTGATCATTCTTTGGTAAAGGTGGCTGTGTGTAACACTGCAGGATGTTGTGCTGAAGTGCATCATTGGGTGGATGAGCTTTATTACTGATGTAACTTGGCTAATTTTGAGATGGAATATTATTGAGAGTTAAATCTTGTTTTTAAACTGAGACGTACTTGTGTAACTCAAGTGTGGAAACTATGCTCACGTTTGCAATGAACCTTTCACTTTTGGAGATTAGTATTTTTCTGATCGGTTTTGTAAATAAAGTTCACTAGAGAAAGCACAGTGCTGGAGAACTGCAGGTCCAGCAGCATCTCTGAGGGGAATAAAACATTGGAAGCTCCAAGTCTCATGACCATTTGTCCGTTCAGACGAAGAGTAACTGAAATTGAAATGTAACATTATTTTTCTCTTCACCGATGCCCTCAGAACTGCTGAGTTTCTCCAGCACTTTGTTTCTGGGATTCAGATCTCCAGCACCTGCAGTTTATTGTTTTGTTATAGATCTATGATTTGACTTGGGGAGCGAGAGGCAGCAACTGCGATCAACTCGGATAAAACTCTCCAACCATGGAAAACAAACACATAGTTCTTTATACTTTGCAAAGCACAACTGTAAATAAGAAATACAATTAAGCTAAGTGCAAGGCGGCATACCACCTGCCTTGTCTCAAACTTGCTACTCATCTTTGAGAACTAATCTGTCAGAATTGTGTTTGCTCCCTTCCTTTGAGATCACAGTCCACAAATGTCCCAGTTGCAATTCCTAGGCCGGGCCCAGTTACCACATTGCAGTGGGGTGGGGAGCTTTGTGTCAGCCTGAAGTTTTTGTTAAGAGCAACATTGCGTGTTGAAGTTGACGGTTTTGGCGAATATTGCCTCATCAATCTTGGAGGAAATCCTTCCGAATATATTGATTAACTGGACTGAGCCTGTTTACATGCTGCCCTGTTCATAGTGCGGTCATATTCTCAGTTAATAATCACACAACACCAGGTTATAGTCCAACAGGTTTAATTGGAAGCACACTAGCTTTCGGAGCACCGCTCCTTCATCAGGTGATTGTGGAGGGCACAATTCTAAGGCACAGAATTTATAGCAAAAATTTAGTGTGATGTAACTGAAATTATCAATTGAAAAATACCTTGATTGTCTGTTGAGTCTTTCATCTGTTCGAATACCATGATAGTTTCACTTTTTTCATGTGTAAATCACAAAACCTTTTTTTTAAAGTTGCATTCCTGACAGTGGCCCATCAAATCACTGCACAGTCTCAACAAAGGAATGAAACTGGATGGATCACATTACATCTACCAATGCACTGGAAAATACAACACAATCAGCCCTCTTGACCCTTCTGTCTCACTGTGGGCCAACAACAGCAGCAGAACTGTACTCCAGCCCAATCTGAAATCTCATGGCCTGGTATATTCCCCACTCAACCATTAACATCAAGGCAGGGGATCAACCCTAGTTCAATGGAGAGTTCCGCAGGGCATGCCAGGAGCAATACCAGGCATAACTAAAAATGTGGTGCCAACCTGGTGAAGCTACCCAACCTGCATGCCAAACAGCGTAAGCAACACCAAATAGAACTATGTGATCCAACAACTCATGGATCAGATCGGAGCTCTGCAGTTCTGCCACACCTAGTCAGGAATGGTGATGGACAATTAAACAACTCACTGCAGGAAGCATCACAGATATCCCCACCCTTACAGATGGAGGGGTCTCACACATCCATGCAACAGACAAGAAAACAGCATTTGCAGCAATCTTCAGCCAGCAGTGCCAAGTGGATGAGCCTTCTACATTGGTCCCTGACATCAGAGACGTGAATCAACTTGGTTGAAAACTTATTTCAAATCAGATCAAGAAATGGAGAAGTAGTGTAAAGGCAGTCAGCCCTACCAAAATTGTGGCAATAATACTGATGGCTGTGCTCCAGAAATTGCTGCCCACCAAGACAAGTCCAGCACTGGCACCTACTAACATTGTGGAACATTTCCCAGGGATGTTCAACACAAAAACGCAGGACAGAGCCAACGCATCCAATTTCCCTCCATCAGTCAACATTCACTCAGCAGTGAAGTGATGGAAGGTGTCATCAACAGTGCTGTCATGCAGCTGCTCAGCAATAACCTTCTGTGAGACCCAGTTTGGGTTCTGCCAGGGCCACTCAATTCCTGATCTTGTTACAGACTGGATTCACAAACTGACAAACAGTTGAATTCCAAAGGGGAGGTGAGGGTGATAGCCCAGTCCCACTCCATGACTACTATTTCGACTTCAGTGATATCACCGGACCTCACCACAGTCTCAGCTCATTTACTGAAACTCTCATTCATTTATTTTGTTAACTCTAGATTTCATTATCTAAACCCACTCCTGGCCAGCATCCCACAATCACCCTCCCTATAATCTCCAGAATATTGAAAACTCTACCGCCCAAGTGCTCACTTGTACCAGAACTTGCTGATCCATCAAAAGGCTCCCATTTATAAGCAACAACAATTTACTTTCACACCCTTGACTTAATTCCTGGCTGTAATCATTCCTATCTTCCTGCACCACACACCCTTTCATATCTCAATAACTTAGTTTAGACTCCCAATGATGTGTTTATTTTTGAGTTCAGCTGTGTGACTGTTTCGAAAGATTCCAAGGCAACGTGGTCTGGAATTCCCACCCTCTAAGATCTGCTTTCTTCCTTTAAGGCATTCCTGAAAAATTGCTTATTTGGCAATGGTTTTGGTCACTGGACATAATATTCTCCAGCTGTGGCCTTATGTCAAAAGTTCTCAATATTTTTGTGAAATTAAAAACATGTTGAGTTGTACAGATATCTTCTACTTTTCACTATCGCTGAGTGAATAATCTGTAATGTCTCTTACCCAACCACATTGTGGGAGCACCTTCACCATACCAACTGCAGCTGTACAAGGAAGTCAAACATCACCCTCTCCACAGGCAACAGGGCTTTGGCAATGATCACTGGTATCTGTGGAAGGAGAAAATACACATGATGTTTCAGGGAGTGCAATATGAATTATATGGATTGAAAATGGTGCAGAATTTGACTGTCAGAAATGGAAGAAAAATCCACTCACTATTGGAAAACAAGAATTCTTGACTGTCAAAGATATTGTGTAAAAAAAAACCTGATAATGGAGCAGCATACGGTCAGGAGTCAGGCAGCAGTGGACAATCCATTTACAAAAAGGTCTGTAAACGTAGTAGTAAAATACTAAACGTGGCAAAAATACACTCATGTGAGACTGAGGAAGCTGGATAACGAACAAGTGGACATCAAGGAGCCCAGAGGTGAATCAGAGCAGTGTTCACTTTTATGATCCCACAGTCAGAGATGTCTAGCACAAGAACAGACTCTTCAGTCCAAGCCATCTATGCAAACCAGATATTCTAACCTAAACTATTCCCATTTGCCAGCACTTGACTGACATCCCTCTGAACCCTTCCTATTCAAATGCCTTTTAAATGTTACAATTTTGGTTGACCTTTAGGCTCCTTTTGAATTTTCCCCTCTCACCCTAAACCTCTCTCCTCTAGTTCTGGGCTCCACCAACCCAGGGTAAACACCTAGTCTATTTACACTATCCATGCCCCTCACAATTTTATAATCCTCTTCAACATCACACCTCAGCCTATGACACTCCAGGGAAAATAGCCCCAGCCTATTATCCCTCTCCCTGCAACTCAAATCCTCCAACCCTGGCAACATCCTTAAAAAATCAATTCTCAAACCTTCCATGTTTCAGTGCCTCTTTCTGATAAGAGGGAGACCAGAATTCCACACAATATTCCAAAAGTGGCCTAACCAATGTCCTGTACAGCTCCTTCACTCAATGCTCTGACCAACGAAGGGAAGAATCGCAAACAATTTCTTCACTGTCCTATCTACCTGTGACTCTACTTTCAAGGAACTATGAACCTGCATTCCAAGGTCTCTTTGTTCAGCAAGACTCTCCAAGACCTTACAATTCAGTGTGAGTCCTGCTCTGATTTGCTTTTCTAAAATGCAGCACCTCACATTTATCTAAATTAAACCCTATCTGCCACTCCGCAGCCCATTGGCCCATCTGATCAATATCCCATTGTATTCTGAGATAACTTTTATCACTGTCCACAATACCTCCAATTTTGGTGTCATCTGCAAACTTACGAACAGTACCGGCTCTATTCACATCCAAATCATTTAAATGGATGAAGAAACAAATCCAAGAAAACAAAACATCAATTTCTCTGGGTTTGAATGTGCTCTGGGTAAATCCTGCCCTCTGAATCTCTACCAGGGAGGGCTGCACATACATCCCTGTGAACTTTGCCCCCAACAAAGCTGGCGGCTGCGCACGTGTCCAGTGAATCATTGCCCCGAATAAAGATGGAAGCGATCACACAATGAGGTTATTTTCCAGTTTACTGCAAAAACGGGACTGTATGTTTCAAATTTGTGTTTTCCGATGTGCACCAAATGTTTGTAAAGCCTCTCAGCCCATACCAATACCATTTCCCTCCCACTTCCTGCTGTTTATTTCTTTCCTTACCAACAGCTCTCCATCCACATGTCCCGCACATCCGCGCCCACCGCAAGGATGATCACGTGGTATAGTCTCGTCCCGTCCTTCTTTTACTCTGATTGGTCGGAGGACCAAATGCCCCGCCAGGTCCTCCAGCTCTGCCCCTGCCTTTCCATTGGTCTTCCGCTGACATCAACTACCAGGGGCCCATTGTTGCCTGGAGCATGCGCACTGCTTCGTGGCTTTTGTTGCTGTTTATCAGTTACAAGAGTGAGACACAAAGTTAAAAATCACACAACCACCTGATGAAGAAGCTGCAAAGCTAGTCCTTCCAAATAAACCTGTTGGACTATAACCTGGTGTGCTGTGAATTTTAATTTTGTCCATCCTAATCGAACGCCAGCACCTGAAAGTCAAGAGTGTGGGAGGAATGCAAAATATAACAACAAAAGAACTAGGAACAGGAGAAGGCCGTCCTGCCCTTTGAGCTTGCTCTGCCATTCATTAAGATCATGGCTGATCATTTTGTGGACGCAGAACCATTTACCAACGTTCTCACCATATCCCTTAATTAATTAAGTAATTCTTTTTTAAAAAAAGCTACCTTAGCTTTAAAAACGTTTACTGAACTAGCATCAACAATTTCCTTGGCAATGAATTCCTCAGAGGTCAAGAAGTTCTTCTCAATTCAGTCCTAAATTTGCTGCCTCTAGGCTTATGGTGATGCCCTCTTGTCCTAGCTTCACCTGCCAGTGGAAACATTCTCTCTACTTCTGTTTTATCCATTCCATTCATTATTTTATATGTTTCCCATTCTTCTGAATTCCAATCAATATAATCCCAATCTACTCAGTCTCTGTTAAGCCAACCCCCTCAACTCCGGAATCAACCTAGTTAACCTCCTCTGCACCCCCTCTAGTGCCAGTACATCATTGAGCAAGTAAGGAGACAAAAACTGCATGCAGTAATCCAGGTGTGGCCTCACCAGCACCCAATACAGCTGGAACATAACCTCTGCTTTTAAACACGATCCCTTCAGCAATGAAGGCCAACATTCCATTTGCTTTCTGAGTTGATTGTTGTACCTGGTGACCAACCTTCATGCAGAAGGTTACTCAGGTGCCCCTGCATAGCAAATGATGCAACTTTTTAAAATTCAAGTAATAATCTCTTTTTTAATGTTACTCCAACCAAACAGTAGGACTTTACATTTATGAACATTATATTCCAAATGCCAGACCATTGCCCACTCACTCAATGTATTAATGTTCCTCTGCAAAGTTTCACAGTCCTCCACACACTTTGTTCTGTTACTCATCTTAGTCTCATATGCAAACATTGACACCCTACATGTGGTCGCCAACTCCAAATCATCTGTATCAATTCTAAATAATCGCAGTCCCAACACTGATCCCTGAGGCACACTGTCAGTCACTGATTGCCAGCCGGAATAGTACTCATTTATCCCCACACTTTGCTTCCTGTTAGTCAACCAATCTTCTATCCATGCGAATACTCTACTCCTAATGCCATGCACCTTTATATTATGCAACAGCCTCTTGCACAGCACCTTGTTGAAGGCCTTTTGGAAATCCGGGTACACCACATCCACTGGGTCCTTGTTGTCCACCTTGCTCGAAATGTCTTCATAGAATTCCAAAAGATTTGTGAAGCATGACCTGCCCTACATGAACCCATGCTCTGTTGTCCAATGGGACAATTTCTATTAAGATTCCCTGCTATTTCTTCCTTGACAATAGACCCAAGCATCTTTCCCACTACAGAGAATAAGCTAACTTGTGTATAATTCCCCACCTTTTGTCCACCTCCTTTTTAAAAACGTGGCATCACTTTTGCTGCTTTCCAATCTGCTGGGACTGCCACAGAGTCCAGTGAATTTTGGAAAATTACTGCCAGTGCATTTTCTATTTCTCCTGGCATCTCCTTTAGTACCCTGGGATGCATTCCATCAGGCTCAGAAGACTTTTCTGTCATTAGGTCAATTAACTCCAACAGTCCAACACTAGCTGTTCTGTAATAATGATGGTTTCCAAATCCTCACCTATCTTTGTCTCTTTGCTAATTATTGGCAAGATATCAGTTTCCTCCACTGTGATATCCCATAATTAAATGTTCCTTCTCATTTTCCAAAGGACCAACATTTACTTTAGCCACTCTTTTCTCATTCAATATGAAATTTTGTTTTCTGTCTTTATAGTCTGTGCTAGATTTTTTTCTCATGTTCTATCTTACTTTTCTTTATAACTCTTCTGTGGCTTTCTGTTGACCTTTATAGTTTTCCCAGTTCTAGTTTCAGGCTGTTATTGGCCACTTTGCATGCCTTCTCTTTCAATTTGATTGCTTTCCGTAGATACCCATCACAGAGTATGCCTTTTCTTACAGTCCTTCCTTTTCACTGAAATATATCATTGCTGAGCACTTTGTAAAGTACCTCTGAAAATCTTCCACTGCTCATCAACTGTCCCACCATAAAATCTTTGTTTCCAGTCTACTTTATCCAGGTTCTCCCTCATTCTAGTGTCGTTTCCTGTGTTGAAGCACAGGACCCAGGTATTAGATTTTATCTTCACACTCTCCATATGTATTCGAAATTCAACCATACAGTGATCACTTCTTTCAAGAGGATTCCTAACTCTGAGGTCATTAATTATTCCTGTCTCATTGCACAGGGCCAGATGCTGGATAGATTGCTCCCTTGTCAGTTCCATTTCATACTGTTCAAGAAAACTATCATGGATACACTTAATAAACTCAAGGTTACCTTGACTGAGCTGGTTTGATCAACCTACATGTAGATTAAAATCACCCATGATAATAGCCATACCATTTTTACAGGCAAAAGTTATTTCTTTGTTTATTGCCCATCCCAATGTGATGTTATTATTTGGTGGCCTGCACACTACACCTGTCAGTGACTTTCTTGTTGGAATTTTGAATGCATCATTCCTGTTTCTCCTACTGTACAGCAATAACAACAACTACTTGCATTGTATGGAATCTTTTACAATGGCAAATCTCCTAAGGTGCTTCCTGGATGATCAAAACGTTGATTAAAGAGAATGATTTTAAAATACATCTTAAAGGAGGATAGAGAAGGTTAGGGAGGGTATTCCACAGACTTCTGCCCTTGACAGCACCATTCGTGGAGTGATGCAGGTGGGGTGGTTTGGAAAGGGAACATGCAAAGGGGAAATGGAGGAGCACAGGCAGTGCATAAGGTCTTAAGGACAGAGGAGGTTCCAGACTGAGTCTCTCTGTCACAGAGTATGGCTGCCTCATGGAGTTTGAAGCTCTGCAATGGGTCCATGCATGTCACATTAGTCGAGGAGAGTATAACGGTGGCTGAGAGAACTTTTGATGAGGACTAGTCGCCTGAGGTAGTGTGCGCTGAGGTTAGAAACAGAAGAGGAGAGGTCACACTCCTTGGAGTTTTGTTTATAGGCCTCCACAGAGTTCCAGGGAGGTGGAAGAGAGGATTAGCAAAATTATTCTGGATAGGAGTGAAAGTAACAGGGTGGTCATTATGGGGGACTTTAACTTCCCCAAAATTGACTGGAAATGCTATAACTAATACGTTGGATGGATCAGTTTTATCCAATGTGTACAGGAGGGTTTCCTGACACAGTATGTTGAAGGGCCGACAAGAGGGGCGGCCACATTGGATGTGGTCCTTGGTAATGAACCAGACTAGGTGTTTGATTTAGTTGTAGGTGAGCACTTTGGAATGTGACCATAATTCAGTTAAGTTTAGTTTAGCAAGGGAAAGGAATAAGTACATGCCACAGGTCAAGAGTTATTGATGGGGCAAGGGCAATTATAATGGTATTAGGCAAGAATTAGATGCACAGAATGGGGAAGCAAAATGCAGGGTATGCAGACAATGGAAATGTGGAGCTGGTTTAAGGTATTGCGTGTCCTTGATAGGTATGTCCCTGTCAGGCAGGCGGAAGTGATAAGGTAAAGGAACCTTGGTTTACTGTGGAAACTGCATCTCTTGTTACGAAGAAGAAGAAGGCTAAGATGTTGATGAGGCAAGATGGTTCAGATGAGGCGATGGAGAATTAAGATCAGCTAAGAAGGATTTAAAGAGAGAGTTAAAAAGAGCAAAGAGAGGACACGAGCAGTCTTTAACAAATAGAATAAAAGAGAACCCTAAAGCTTTGTATAGGTATGTGAGGAATAAAAAGATGATTAGGGTAGGAATAGGGCCAATCACAGACAGAATGGGAAGATGAGTGTTGACCCTGTGGAGATTGGAGAGATGCTAAATGAACATTTCTCATCAGTTTTCACTCAGGAAAAGGAGAATATTTTGGAGGAGGAGAATGAAGTATGAGATATTAGACTAGAAATTATCAAGGTTAGTTACGAACACGTGTTATCAATGCTGGAAGGAGTGAAAATACACAAGTCCCCTGGGCTGGATGGGATTTATCCGAGGATTCTCTGGGAAGCTAGGGAGAAGGTAGCATAGCCTTGGCTTGGATATTTGAGTTGCCATTGTCTGCAGATTTGGTACCAGAGCACTGGAAGATTGCAAATGTTGTGCCCTTGTTCAAGAAGGGCAGTAGAGAGCCTTACTTCTTTTGTAGGAAATGTTTAGGAAAGGATTATTAGAGATAAGATTTATAATCATCTGGCAAACATCAATTTGATTTCAGATAGTCAACTTGGCTTTGTCAAGGGCAGGTCATGTCTCACAAGGTTCCACATGGTAGGCTGTTGGAAAAAATGCAGAGCCATAGAATTGAGGGTGATTTAGCAGTTTCGATTAGAAACTTGCTTTCTGAAAGAAGGCAGCGAGTGGTGGTTGATGTAAAATATTCAGCCTGGATTCCAGTTACTAGTCACGTGTCACCAGGATCTATTTTGGAACCACTGCAGGTATAGGTGAATGGATTAGGAAATTTGCAGATGCCACTAAAGTCAGTGTAGTAGTGGACAGTGTGGAAGAATGTTACAGGTTGCAAGGGGACATGGATAAACTGCAGAATTGGGCTGAGAGGTGGCAAATAGAGTTCAATGCAACTAAATGTGAGGTGATGCACTTTGAGAAGAATAACAGGAAGGCTGAATACTGGGTCAATGGAAAGAATCTTGGTAGTGTGGTGTGCAGAGGGATCTTTGAGTCCATGTACATAGATCCCTGAAAGTTGCCACCCAGGTTGATAGTGCTGTTAAGAAGGCAAACGGTGTGTTAGGTTCCATTCGTGGAGGGATCGAGTTCCGAAGTTGAAATACCATACTGCAACTCTACAAAACACTGGTGCAGTCACACTTGGAATATTGTGTTCAATATTCCTCTAGCTTATCTCTCCATGCTTCAGGCTCTCTGCCTTTATACCTGATGAAGGGCTTTTGCCCGAAACGTCGATTTTACTGCTCCTCGGATGCTGCCTGAACTGCGGTGCTCTTCCAGCACCTCTAATCCAGAATCTGTACCCCACCATATCACTTTGCCCCACAATCGTGGTATCTGGTTGTACAGAAGGAGGAGTGGCACAGTCTGTACTGAGATGCACTGGGGCCCTGAAACACATGGTAAAGACTGAAATCACCAGAGCATTGAGAGCCCCACCACATTGTTTGCATGTTCTATTGTTTTTACACTGTTCCTGCCTTCCCTTGTTTTTTCTTAATCAAGTTGTTATTATACACACCTGCACAAGCTGTGAAATGAACTCAGCCCTCTCGATCCAAGATTCAGGATATTTTCACCACATCACAAGGCATCGACTCTAACCTCCCCTGTCCCTTAGCCTACTGAGTCGCGTCTGAATCAACTCCTCAATTGGGAGGAAGGGGCGGAACAGGAGGACCGAGCAGCAGCCGGTTGGCTAACCAGAGTGAGTTAGGAGCGGGGCCAAAGCATTCTCGGGAGTGAACGCTTCAGGATTGGTCAGAAAGCAAACTATTTTGCAGGATTGATCATTCTCACTACATAGTGGAGCATTCAACCTTTCTCATGAATCAATGTGAGATTTTTACAAAATAGTTGAGATGTAAATCTGATAACGTACATTAGGGAGATTTAAACAAACCTTGGATAAACACATGGGTGATTTTGCAAAAGTTTAGGGCGACGAGCTGAGAATAATTCACAGGTCGGCGTGAATAATTCACAGGTCGGTTTACACAATGCGAGTAAGAAATTTATTTTCAAACTCCCAGAACGATTGGTAATTTACATACCTGGCTAGTATGGTTAAGTTGGACCGAACAATCTATTTGCATACTAATTGTTAGAAACGAAAATTGCTTCTTAATAATCGCTCTAGACAAATTCAGGAAAACAAAGCTTTATTAGCAAGTCTGCAGAGATGGGCAGCCTTCTGAGTAAAAGGCGCGCTGAGGCTTACAAAGTTTCTCATTATATACAGCACAAGTCCCTCCCCTCCTTGGTTCTAACGAGCCATGAGGTTCACATTCTTAAAAACATCATTATTCTCCAACTTGCATCCTTATCACAAAGTCTGCAACAGATGTCTTCAGACCCTCCCCTTCCTGACTCTTAACGAGCCATGAGGTTCACATTCTTAAAAACATCATTGTTCTCCAACTTGCATCCTTATCACAAAGTCTGCAACAAATGCCTCCAGACCCTCGAGGTGTTATTTTTCTCTCCCTGTAGTCTTATCAGTCAAAGACTTATTCTTCTCTGTCTGTGCTAACGGTCTTATCAATCTGTAGCAGATGTCTCTGTATCAATCTGTAGCAGATGTCTCTCGAGTCGTTTCCCTGTCCTGCAGTCTTTATCAGTCAAGGACTCATCCTTCCCTGCCTGTGTTTATGGTTTCATCAATCAAGGGCCTGCTTGTTTTACTCTGCTCACAAACTGCATGCACTATTTTAAACTATTCTACTTTTGAGTACACAAAATGTTTTAAGAAAGCAAAAGTCTAATGTTTTTAGAAAAGAAGCAAAAGTTTTATCTTTTATTATAGATCAGTCTGTGGTCTAGGCACATCTTAAAGTTGCAAACCGAAATTACCTCTCACAATTCCACCCTTTTCTCTTTTTAAGATGTGCCTGACCAAGATAAGCCCCCCCCCCCTCTTCCTTAAGGGCCCGGGAAATCTTTGGACTTTCGCAGCAACATCACCTTAATTTCCCGTGTCCCATGTTGTGGAAACACCACTGCCTGGAGTCGGGAAATATTTTTCTGAATTAGAAGCTGAATACAGGGGATTAGGCAGGGTAATACGAGAAGAAGAATCACAACCCCCCCAACCATCAGTAGCGCCGTGCGCCACCAACTACCACCTAGGAGACCATCCCACCATCCGATGCCACTAAGAGGACGCCAAGATTGTACTGGCACATGGGCCAATTTCCGAATTTCATCGGAAATTTCCAAAACCGCTTTACCATTATCGTCAATTTCTAGGCAGCAGTTAGTCAGGTTAAATTTCCCGCACACGCCCCCCTCCGAGGCCAACAGATAATCCAAGGTTAGTCGGTTTTGATATATAGCAGCCCTCATCTGATCCTGCTGCTTAGCCAGCAGCTCCAGGGCCAGGGCGGTCTGGTTAGTAATGACCTCTACGACTGCTTGGAGCCTGATAATTCGATTTAACATATAGATAGGAGTACGGTATCCCCATGATCCATCCTGTGCCCATGTAGCTGGCCCGTAGTATGCAATAACCCGGGCCGGTGGCCACTCATCCCCCCAATCACCGACTTGGATATCCCTTGGCGACCTACGGAGAGAGTCAAAGAGTTTAATTCCCAAATCATCGCCTTCCTCCCGGGGTAATAGGAAGAACGCAGGTCGTATTAGACCCAGGAAGCATACCCCAGCCCATCCCATGGGCAGTTTGGAGTATGCCTGATTACCGCATATCCAAATTAGGCCATCTGGAGCAGGCCCTCCCTGCCTCACAACGTCATCCCACAGCTCCTTTACCCCAGGGACGCCCTCATAAGGACCAGGACCACTGCAATTCCAGTAATCAGCCCCCAGCTCGTCAGAGGAGGAATCAATATGTAATGGAACGCACGAGCCATGATCTCGGTTTGCAATGTACCAAGTAATATCCTCAGGCCACCATACTCGCGTGGTCGCATCCAATACATTCTGACAGGGACTAATCCCTACCTCCACGGTCCCCTTGCCTTCAATACAGAACTGGCCCTCAGGGCTGTTTGTCAGTCTCCACCCCTGGCTTTTCCTTTCGTTGACATGAGTCCAAGTGGTTTGCAGCAATTCCCATATGTCTAAGCTTTGGCCAGTCCACGGCCATTGTTCTGACATATGCGGCCCCCCACAAACCCAGCAATTGCTAACATTTAAAACAGTGGCTATTCTAGAGGTGAGATCAATAAACAGCTTTTGTGTAATATCAGGGAGTTCAATCTTTTCTTCTACCTATTCGTATACAGATGGCACTTTAGAGAGCACGACCTTTCCCTGACGGTCTTGCTCTTTCCCCAACCCCCGATCAGTGTTCTGTATCTTGGTCTCCTTGACTCTGTCAACCTGCTCCCTGAGCAACACGGAAGATGGGTCCCACCTTCCAGTTTTGCTAATACATACCCAGCGCTCATTTATAGGGCATCCACGGATTTTGCCACCGTATCCCTTATTATACACCTGATAATAGGGTCTTCCGCCCTCCCAACATTCATGGCATGCACTCACATCATAACACCAATCGTTCACATAGGAATGGGACACAAATGATCCCGTGTAGATTCGAATCCCAAGTCTTACTATAGTTCGACATTTGTCACATCTCCCCTCACCCTCCCCCACATACAGGAGTAAACTGATCAATATCCCCACCAATACAGTCCAAGTAGAGTTCATTTTCGCTGTCTTTTCAGTTTTACCACCAACGGCTTGTCCCCTTGCTCGCATGTCCAAGTGCTTTCTCCTTCAGGCGGAACAGGCCCCTTTATCCTCGATGCGTGGACCCACCCTTTTTCTTTCGTCCGAACAGCTGCTTCAGTTGTTAACAGAACCAGGAACGGTCCTTCCCACCACGGCTGGAGCTTTTCGGCCTTCCAGGTCTTAACAAGTACCCAATCTCCGGGCTCCACCTTATGCAGGAGGAAGTCGAGCGGTGGAGTCTGAGCCAGGAGACCTTTCCTCCGGAGTTCTGCAAAAGAACGGGATAAGGCCAGTAAATAGTTTCTGATAAATACATCTCCCCCTTGTAAAGTGGGACATCCGTCAACCTTACTCCAATATGGTAATCCGAACAGCATTTCATAGGGGGAAACCCCGACATCCCGGCGAGGTGCCGTACGTATCCTCAATAGGGCAATTGGCAGGCACTTCGGCCAAGGTAACTTAGTTTCTAACACCAGCTTAGTCAATTGGGTTTTGAGTGTGCCATTCATTCTCTCAACCCGACCCGAACTCTGAGGATGCCAGGGTGCATGGAATTTCCATTGGATACCCAGGGCAGTACAGATCAAATGGTGTAGTTTAGAAATAAAATGCGTCCCGCAGTCTGAGTCGATAGATTCCATTATGCCATATCTCGGGATTATGTTGTCTAACAACATTCGGGCCACGGTTGGTGCATTGTCTTTGGCAGTTGGGAAAGCCTCTACCCAGTGAGTGAAATGGTCTACTATTACTAGCAGATATTTCCATCGCTGCACTGGGGGTAATTCTGTAAAGTCGACTTGGATCCTCTGAAATGGCCTAATTGCGAGGGGCTGACCACCGGCTGGCATAGAACGCATGGCTTTCTGGTTAATACGCCGGCCAGTGGGGCATCCGACTACCTCTTGTTGGGCTAAGGTGTGTATCCCCCTGCATACATAGTCTCTCAGGATCGTGTCACACATGGCTTGCACTCCCCAGTGGGTCTGATGGTGTAACCGGTGCAGAATACCCCGGGTGATCTGTTTGTTCAGTACTTGTCTCCCATCAGGAACCGTCCACTTCCCGTTAGTATCTAGCCGGGCACCCAATTGATCCATTTTATCAATCTCCCCCTGGTTGAAGACGGGTTGATTAGTGAGCCCTTCCCTCAACGGTATTAACGTTAACAATTGGACGGATTTTTCGACTGCTGCCCGCTTGGCTTCCTCATCTGCCAGCCGGTTTCCCACCGCTTCCGGTGTCGACCCCTTCTGGTGACCGGGTACATGGACTACTGCGAGTTCCATGGGTAACGCCAGGGCTTCCAACGTTAGGCTGATCATCTTCTTCGGTGAGGGCGAACAACCTTACCACTATTTCCCCGTTACTTGGTACCGTTCCGATCCCTAGTTTGACCTGCAAGTCTCTTCCTAACAAATTAAACCCCGCCGATGGCAGTAGAAGGAGGTCTCGTTTAGTAGTTCTGTTTTCATACCCAATTTCCACGTCCTCCACCACTGGGACTTGTAATTTCTGTCCTCCAATTCCAGATACCCCCATAACTTTTCCTCCTGCTCGGGTGCCGGGGGGTATTTGGATTATACTTGATCTGTCAGTATATATGGTTCCCACCTTCCCTTCCAACAACTTCAGGGCCCTCTGGAGGGCGTACAACTCACAGGATTGGGCTGACCACTTCCCAGGCAGTCGTCCGGACTCGATCGTCTGCTTTGCTGCACCATCTATGATAGCATAGCCACTGTACCGTACCCCACTGATGCACCGGGAGGACCCGTCGATGTACAGTTCCTGTCCTTCACCTAGCGGGGCTTCTTGCAGGTCTCGGCTCTTGGTCTGCAAGTCTACAAATTCCACACAATCATGCTCCTGTTCTCCATCTACAGGACGTCCGTATAGAAACTGGGCTGGCTTGCAACTGAGATCTTTTGCAAAATTGAGATCATCCCCGGTCATCAAAATCGTCTCATACTTCAGGATGCGAGAGTCTGTTAACCAGCGGTGTGCCTTCTGAGCCAGTATGGCACTAACCGAATGTGGGGAATATACTGTGATCCTTCCTCCAAAGGTAAGTTTTCGGGCCTCTTCCACTAACATTGCCGTAGCTGCCACTGCCTGCATACAGGTCGGCCATCCACATGACACAGGGTCTAACATTTTTGACAAAAATGCAACCGGCTGACGTTTCCCTGCCCGCAGCTGGGTAAGCACGCCCTGGGCAATTCCGCCGGCGCTATTGACATATAACTGGAACGGTTCCTTCAGGGTGGGTAAAGCCAATACCGGAGCTCGGATCAGTTTACTTTTAATAATATTAAATCGCTGCTCCTCCTCATCTGACCAGTCCACCTTTTGTACTTCTTGTCCCAGTTTGTCGTACAAGAATTTTACTAAAGTGGTGTAACTTTCAATCCATATCCGGCAATATCCTACTAGCCCCAGGAATTGTCTGATTTCCTTCTTCGTCCTGGGTATTGGCATACCCGTAATCCCTGATATTCGTTCTGGCGTGATACGGCGATGCCCCTTACTGACTTGATGGCCCAGATATCTTACTTCTTGCTCCACAAACTGGAGTTTTGTCCTGGAGACGCGTAGGCCCTGTTTCCCCAGGAAGTTCAGCAGGGCAACGGTGTCTGCCTGTACTTCCTCTTCTCTTGGTCCTGAGAGTAAGAGATCATCGACATATTGGAGCAATTGATTTTCCGCGTTACACCGAAATCCTCCTAAGATCTGCTCCAGTATTTGTCCAAACAAGTTGGGTGACTCCGTGAATCCCTGCGGCAAGACCGTCCACCTTAACTGTCGCTTTCGTCCTGTGAAGGGATTCTCCCATTCAAAGGCAAAAAGGTTCCGACTTTCTTCGTCAAGGGGGCAACTCCAGAAGGCATCCTTCAGATCTATTATGCTGAACCATTCGTGTTCCGGGGAAATTTTACTCATTAACGTGTAGGGATTGGGTACCACCGGGTACCTAGCCTGGACTACTTCATCCAACCCCCGCAAGTCTTGCACCAGCCTATATGTCCCATCCGGCTTCCTCACAGGGAGTATTGGAGTATTGAAAGGGGACATACATTCCTCCAGTAGTCCATCTGTGATTAATCTTTCTATCATAGGTTGTAACCCCTCGCGTCCTTCCATAGCAATCGGGTACTGTTTCCTTCTCACGGGGCCCCTTCCTGGTAACATGGTGATTTGGAGAGGTTTGATGTTTAAACCCCCTCTGTTCCCTTCTCGGTACCATACTTCCGGGTCTATTTGTTGATCATCTGTCGTTCCTGGCTAGAGAACAATGTTTTCATGATGGAACACATCTCTTCCCACGTGTAAGTATTCGGACCCAGGAACTGATCTAATTGTTCAGCCAGGCCCATGGGGTCCTCTAGTAGACCCTTCATCTCCCTCCTGAAATTCCGTACTTCAGTACTCGTCAAGGGAACGTTCACATATCCCGTCCCTCCTTCCTCGCCCCCCATGGGCACTTCCCGGAGTGGATTCATTAATGCAATTGAGGTAGGGTTTTGTCCGTGACCCCTTCCAGCTCGAGATCTGGTCTGCACCCCTGAGGTAGCCTGTGATTCCTCCCCTTTTTCTTTCCCTTCCCCTGATTCGTCGTCACCCGGAGGAACATTTTGTGGGGCAGACGGGGTCACGTAGGGCGGCGGTAAGTGATCTAAAGGTTCCCATTCTTTCTGTCTTCTCGAGTCTTCATTAGTTGCCTGCATTTGGCAAGATATCGCAACCGGTAGCCAACAAAAGGCATAATCACTTTCTTCTAGATTATCACCCGGTTTTGAATTGACATATAAAATGAGAGCTTGCCGGACCCAGTCTTCGTCAGTACCGAATCTAGGCCACCACACTGAGTCGCCCTGAATAGGTTTCTGGGACCACTTTTCACAGTATTCTACCATCTTCTTTTTAGATTTTCCTTTTCTCCCGCCCTGATTCCAATAATTTAACATTCTTCCTAACGGACTATCGTCAGGTACCCCAGGGTATGTGTCATTGTCCCTGTTTAAGCCTACCCTTCCCTTAATCGCCTTGGATCCCCTATTTCCCATTGCCGAGTACTTCGTATTTCTCGTATTATCCCGTGATAATCTATCACAATTTAGCCAATTCCCGGACCTTCAGTCCCGTGATCGCCCAGGTTCCTTTGCAGGCACCCCCGGTCTTTGGATTCCTGTGTCCTACGTCTCTGTGACACAGATCACAGGCACCCCGTAGGTACATGTTCCTCCTCAAACACGGTCTCTGCAAAATCCCTCACAGGCGAGCCCCGGTCTCTAGATACCTGAGTCCCACGTCTCTGTAGAAAAATCCACAGGCACCCCGTAGGTCCCCAGGCCTCCGGAAACATGGTCCCCGCAAGTTTTTTCTTACCTGGGTTCGGTGCACCGAAATTACTCGATCGTTAACCGTCCCCACTGCCTCGGCTACACCCCTCCTTTGTTTTCCTGAGCCTCCCGGGTATCACTCGCTCAAGCCGCGCGGGGCGACAAGCAAGGAATCAGGGTGCACCTTCTCCGATGTCCTTCCTCAGCTCCCCTTGCGGCCGGAGTGTTGACCGGATGAGCCCCCAAGTTGTTAGAAACGAAAATTGCTTCTTAATAATCGCTCTAGACAAATTCAGGAAAACAAAGCTTTATTAGCAAGTCTGCAGAGATGGGCAGCCTTCTGAGTAAAAGGCGCGCTGAGGCTTACAAAGTTTCTCATTATATACAGCACAAGTCCCTCCCCTCCTTGGTTCTAACGAGCCATGAGGTTCACATTCTTAAAAACATCATTATTCTCCAACTTGCATCCTTATCACAAAGTCTGCAACAAATGTCTTCAGACCCTCCCCTTCCTGACTCTTAACGAGCCATGAGGTTCACATTCTTAAAAACATAATTGTTCTGCAACTTGCATCCTTATCACAAAGTCTGCAACAAATGCCTCCAGACCCTCGAGGTGTTATTTTTCTCTCCCTGTAGTCTTATCAGTCAAAGACTTATTCTTCTCTGTCTGTGCTAACGGTCTTATCAATCTGTAGCAGATGTCTCTGTATCAATCTGTAGCAGATGTCTCTCGAGTCGTTTCCCTGTCCTGCAGTCTTTATCAGTCAAGGACTCATCCTTCCCTGCCTGTGTTTATGGTTTCATCAATCAAGGGCCTGCTTGTTTTACTCTGCTCACAAACTGCATGCACTATTTTAAACTATTCTACTTTTGAGCATACAAAATGTTTTAAGAAAGCAAAAGTCTAATGTTTTTAGAAAAGAAGCAAAAGTTTTATCTTTTATTATAGATCAGTCTGTGGTCTAGGCACATCTTAAAGTTGCAAACCAAAATTACGTCTCACACTAATGATCTCAATAACTGTAACTCGACAGAGCAACTGTTAATGACTAATATTTCACCCGTGATCCTGTGCAGATATGAATATTGTCTATAAACTCACTGATCACCTCAGACGCACGCGCGGTTTGGATTCTATGTGGAGCATGCGCAGTGTCACATTGATCAGGACACCGAGAGAGTGACACGGAGCTGCTTTCTCCGGCAGCGGCTGCGATCGGATTCAGAGAGTCGCGCTCAGAGACAGTGTGTGGGAGCCTCGCTGGGAAAAAGGAGCGAAGAGATTTCACAATTCCTGGATACAGGCTAAAAATAACTCTAAAAAGGCCCTCCAGGCCCGGGTAAGGAGGTGGCGGTCTCTGATCAGCGAAGCGGCCCAGGGTCACGGCCGCCATTTGTTTGAGGGAAGAGGGAGCGCGGGCCTTAGGGCCGCCATCTTGAGAAGGTCAAGTTGCAGGAGGGCGGGGTTACCGGGGTCTGTAGAACAATCCGAGGAAAGGGAAGCCCCATTGTTATTGATTAATTCCACGAACACAGCTTCACTGGGCGATCCTGCAGGAATATCCTCTCTCAGTCCTCCTGTGATGTTTCACCCAATCAGAACCAGCAGCTCTCCTCCTCTCTCAGCTCCCCTTCTGTCCTTCCTGCAGCATCTGTCCCCTGGAACATTGAGCTGCCTGTCCTGTCCCTCCCTCAGCTGTTGTTTCTGGAATACCTGTGATATCCCAGTCCCACCTTAGATGACTTCACTAAAGACAGGAATGCCATCGATGGATTTTTCTTAACATCAGCAATTGTTTAATACTCATTTACACGTTTTTAATTACATTGTTTTTGAAGCATTTACTTCACATTCAATCATTTGCAATGGTGGGATTTGAACCTGTGTCCAGAGAACACTTGCTGAGTTTCTGGATAAATTGTCACACAATAATGCCACTAGGCCATCACTTCGCCTGCTCACAGTTTGTATATCCCAGTGCAACATGAATCAAAACTCTTTCTTCCAGCACAATTGTTTGACCCGGCATTCTGATGATGTGACTCGGTAACTTTCCATGTGGTATCCCTCACTGTGTGGGTCTAATTGCTGCCTCTGTCAGCGTCTCTCACTTTTGAAGCTACTCCAGATCATGAGCCAACAGAATTCTCCACTCCAGAGAGATGAGGCAACACAGGTCAGGATTTTCCAGATCTCTGTGGGCTCAGTGCCATTCTATATGTGTAACCCTCAAAGCATTCGTCTAATTGCCCATTCTGCCTATTTCTGTGTCCTCTACAGGTACTCATGAAGTTCCAGACTCAATAGACTTGCCAACTGCTGGTTGGGACGATGGTTGGTCAGCCAGAAAGACAAAGTCAGGGAGGTCGGGAGTCTTCAATAAATCCTGCTGCCAGGTAAGATCATTCCAGTGCACAGAGCAGAAAGTAATAATCACCACGCCTGCTGCAAGTTTTGTTGCAATGAGACAGCATCGGGAGTTCCCAGTTATCAGTCCAGGCCTGTGCTTTCTTAGGGAGCATCAGAACAACTGAGGGGAAAGCAGGCCTCCCACGAGAGGGTGGTAATGCAGCCTGGGATCTTTCTGTTCCCTATTCCCTCTCCAACATTGTATCTATGGCTTGTATTGAGGACCAGTGTCTTCAATCATTCTAACTCCTATAACAGTTCCTATCTCTGTCATCTCCTCCCCTCTCACCAATTATTTCACATATTTGAAACCTCCAGTCCAGATGACCATCTGTATCGCTGTAACTTGCTTCAGTCTCTACAACATGCCTTGTCTTGATAGTCTCCTCCTCCAATAACTGGAGACATCGGGTCTGTTTCTGTGCGGCATGACTCTTCGGCCGTGGTTTCCTAAATGGAATGAGTCGGAATTGCCTGTGTTTGGCTCATATCCCTTCAAACCTTCTCCTCTCCATGTACCTGCCCGAGTGTCTTTTCCATGTTGTAATTGTACTTGTTTTTACCATTTCCTCTGGCAGTCCATTCCGTCTATGCACCATCCTCTGTGGATAATGTTGCCCCTCAGCTCCCTCTTTAAATCCTTGCTGTCTCACGTCACGTTTATGCCTCTATCTTTGGACTCACCTACCCTTGGCAATTCACCTTACTTAGACCATACATGGTTTCATAAACTTGTATAAGGTCACCCCGTGGCCTCCTCTGCCCAGGAAAAATATTGACGACAGAGTTACCAATATCTCCAACTCATGTACTCAATGCTCTCACCAATGCTCTCACAAGTGTGCCAATTGCCGCTTTCAACACCCTGTCGCCCTGTGATGCCAGTCAAAGGAACAATGTAACTGCACCCCTTGGTCTCTCTCTTTTCTACAACACTGTTCAGGGCCCAACCATTACCCGTGTTAGTCCTCCTTGGTTTGTCTGAACTAAATCCAACAACTGAATTAAACTCCATCTTTCATTCCTTGGCCCCTTCGTCTATCATTTTGGTCACATCTTGAGCAAACTCCAGTCAAGTTTGTGGGACATGTTTTCCCATGCACAAAGCCATGCTGGCTGTCCGTAATCAGGCCTTATCTTTCCAAATGCATGTAAGGCCTACCTCTCAGAAAGACCTCCAACAACTGACCCACCCTGATGTCTCGCTCATCAGTCTGTAGTTCCCTGGCTTTCTCTTGCAGCCTTTCTTAATTAATGACACAACATTATAATCATAGTTGGAGAGTCAGACCGCACTGTTCAGTTAACGCTAACCATACTCTAAAAGAGATCTCATCCCACCTGCCTGTTTCTGGATCATATCCCTTCAAACCGTTCCTATTCCTGTACTAATCTAAATGTCTGTTAAACATTTTAATTGTCCCCATGTTCTTGGGAAGTTCATTTCACACACAACCCACCCTCTGTGTAACAATGTGCCTCTCAAGTCTTTTTTTTTAAATGTCTCTCCTCTAAACTTAAAAATGTAGTGCCTTGTCTTGAAACTTCCCTGTCCATGGGAAAAGACAACTCCCATTAACTCTATCTATCCCCCTCATGATTTTATAAACTTCTATGAGGTCATCTGTCAACATTCAGGTTTCAGTGAAAAATACCAACCTATTCAGCCTTTCTTTATACTGAAGCCTTTCGTACCCAGCTACATCCCAGTAAATCTCCTCCCAACCCTTTCCAACTTAATAATATCCTTCCTATAACTGGGCGACCAGAACTGGACACAGTATTCCAGAAGAGGACTCACCAATGGCCTGTATAATCTCAATGCGACTTCCCAACTCCTATATCCAAAGGACTGAGCAATGAAAGCAAGTGAGGCAAGCACCTTTTTTTAAACTATCCTGTCTCTCCATGTCACAAACTTCAAAGAATTATGTAGCTGAACCCTGAGGTCCCTCTGTTCTACAACACTACTGAAGGTCTTGCCATTAATTGTATAAGCCCTACCCGGGTTTGTTGTACAAAATGCATTACCTCGCATTTATTCAGATTGAACTCCATCGACAGTTTTTCAGCCATTCACACCTTTCATCAGGATCCCTTTGTAATCCCAGAAAACCTTCTTCACTGTCCACAATGCCACCCTCCAGTCTAACAGCCTATCACACCTAGCTCTCTAAGTTACAAATATCTCTGTTAGGGGCCCTACAATTTCTTCACCAGCTTCCCACAATGTCCTGAGATCCATTTGATCAGGTCCTGGGGATTTATCTACCTTTGTGTTTTAAAACCTCCAGCACCTCCTTTTCTATAATGTGGACTCATTTCAAGACATTGAGTCATAGAGATGTACAGCACAGAAACAGGCCCTTCGGACCAACTCCTGCATGACGTTTCTCGTCACATTTGCCACAATTTTGCCAATATCCCTCTGAACCCTTGCTATTCATACACCCATCCACATGCCTTTTAAATGTATTTCTATCAGCTTCCACTATTTGCTCTGGCAGCTTATTCCATCCACTCTGCGGGAGCCAGTTATTCTTGAGGTTTCTTTGAAAGTTTCCCTCGCCTGGGGAAATGACCTTGTCTATTGACCCTGTCGATGCCCATCATGATTTTAAACACCTTTTATCGGTTATCTCCTCAGCCTCCCATGTTCAACTGAAAACAGCCCCAGCCTATTCAGGCTTTTCCCTGAAGCACAAACCCTCCAACCCTGGCAACATCTTTGGTCATTTCTTCTGAACACTTTCATGTTCCACAACATCCTTCCGATGGCAGTGAGACCAGAATTGCACACATTATTCCAATAGTGGTCAGGCCAAACACTGTTTAGTTCCTTGAGCGCCCCAGTCTTTATCCACACTAAGTTCCAAAGTGAAATATTTGTTTTGGATCTTGTAGTTTCACACATTGTTGCCTTCATTGATTATTAAGGAGACCGGGTTTGTCCCGAGCTCTTCTTTTGCTCTTAACACACTTGTAAAGTCTCTTTGGATTCTCCTTAACTTTCTCTGCCAACGCTATCTCGTGTCCCCTTTTTACATTCCTGATTTCTATCCTAAGTGTATTTCTACAGCCCCAATGCTCCTGAAGGGATTCCCTTCAGGAGAATCAGTTATATCAGTTATATCTGACATGTGACCCCCTTTTTCTTGACCACAGCCTCGAAACTCAGCCAGTGTTTCCTAATTCAGTCAGCATTCAGCTGCACACTAACAAGAACACACTGGCGCTGAACGCTCCTTTTATCTCGATTTTAAAATATTCCTACTTGCCAGATTTCCCTTTATCTGCAAATACTCTCCCCTGATCTACTTTAAAAATTCCTGTCTAATACTATCTTGCTCCATTGAATAACTTTAACTTGTGGACCAGGCCTGTCCTTTTCCATCGCTATTTTCAAACTAATACAATTGTGGTAACTTTCCAAAGTGCTCCCCCACTAACACCTCAGTCCCGTTCCCTACCTTGGGGAGGTCAGGTTTGGCCCCATTCTCCAGTTGGGCCACTTACATAATGACTGGGAGTTTTCGGAACACACTTAACAAATTCCTTCTAACCAAATGCTTAACTTAGTAACAATCCCAGTCCAGGTTTGGAACGGTTAAGATCCCCTATCATTACAACCCTATTATTCTAAGAGATGTCTGAAATCTCCTGACATATTTGCTCCTTCATCTCCGTTTGCCTATCGCTGTAGTCTGACCGTAGAAAACTAATGACCAATTTTTATTTCTCAGTTCCACTAATATCATTTAACTGGGTGATCCTACATGAATCCTCCCTCTAGTTACTGCTGGGATGTTTCACCCAATCAAACCCACCAGGTCTCCTCCTGTTTTGCCTCCTGTTCTCTCCTTCCTGTAGCATCTGTCTCTGGAACATTGAGCTGCTGGTCCTGTTGCTCCCTCAGCTGTGTTTCTGTAATATCTATGGGATCCCAATCCCATGTTCCCATCCATGCTCTGGGTTCATCTAACTTATCTGTTTGGCCTTTTGCATTGAAATAACTGCAGTTTAATCCACCACTTTTCCATAATTGTCTGCTATGTTCTTGCCTGCCTTGTCCACTTATATTCCTCTGTTGAACCTATTTACCAGCCTCAACTTTCTTTCTGGCCTTATGACTCTTTGGGGTCACACAGCCCTGCCAGACAAGTTTAAATCCTCTCGAGCAGCTCCAGCAACATTCCCCACCAGGATGTGGGTCCCCCTCCTGTTCCCAGTTCAGGTGTATTCCCCACCCTGTCTACCTGTGCTGACACCTTCAGACATCCAGGGACTTGCCCACCAATGTCCCTGTATTCCTCAGTACTCCAGGAGGACCTAACATTCATGATGTATATCATTCATTTATTAGACTTCCCACAGTGCATTACCTCACAGTGACCAGAAGTAAACTCTGTCTGCCATTACTCTGCTCAGTTTATCATCTGATCGATATCAGACTGCAGCCTGAGTCCATCCCCCTCACTGTGGACAACACCCTCACCTTTCATGTTATCGGCAAACCTACTAATGTTACCGTCTGCTTTCACATCCGAGTGATTAATGTCCATAATGAACAGCAATGGCTCCTGCACAGATCCCTGTGGTACATCCGCTGGGCAAAAGCTTTCAGTCACAAAACCAACCCTCCACCATGTGTGGAGCCAATTTACCAACTGACCTTGGATCCCATGGGATCTTCCCTTTTGGACCAGCCTTCCGTGTGGGACCTTGTCAAAGACCTGAATGAACTCCATATAAACCATATCATCTGCACGGCCCTCATCAATATCAGAGGACAGTCGTCTAACAAATCCATACAGACAATCCCTAATGAAATTGCGGGGGGAATCCGTTTTTGGTGGATACATTCTTCCTCTTTTTGCAGTTCTGTGTACTGCAGTGTGTTGTGGCCCTTTTGAACAGTGTCTTGATGCAACTTCTTTTGTGTGTGTTGAGGTGGTTGCTTTCATAGATCAGGTCTTGGTCTGTGTGTGTTGCTTTCCTGTATACCTTTGTGGTGAATTCTCCATTCGGTGTTCTCTGTACCGTCACGTCTAGGAATGGGAGTTGGTTGCCCTTTTCTTACTCTCTTGTGAATCGGATTGCGGTGAGTGTGGCGTTGATGATCCGGTGTGTGTTCTCTATTTCTGTGTTTTTAATGATTACAAAGGTGTCCTCCACATATCTGACCCCGAGTTTGGGTTGAATTTGCAATAAGACTGTTTGTTCTAATCTTTGCATTACCACTTCTGCTATGAGTCCAGAGATGGGTGAGTCCATGGGTGTGCCGTTGATTTGTTCATATATTTGGTTGTTGAATGTGAAGTGTGTTGTGAGGCACCGGTCCAGTAGTTTGAGTATGCTGTCTTTGTTGATAGGTTCAACGTCCTGTTCTGTATGTCCAGCAGGTTGGCTATTGTTTCTCTGGCTAGGGTTTTGTCGATAGAGGTGAACAGTGCCATTACATCAAATGAGACCATAGTTTCTACCTTGTCTATGTGTATATTTCTGATGATGTCCAAGAATTCCTGTGTTGACTGTACAGAGTGTCTGGATCCGCTGATCAGGTGTTTCAGTTTCTGCTGTAGTTCTTTAGCCAGTTTGTGTGATGGTGTCCCTGGTAGTGATACTATGGGTCTGAGTGGGATGTCTGGTTTGTGAACTTTAGGTAGTCCATAGAATCTGGGGGTGTTGTTGGTTTCAGCTTTCATTCCCTGTCGGTCAAACCTGGTTATCTGTCCGTTTTTTATTGTAGGTTTCTCAGTGTGTTGTTTATCCTATTGGTGAGCTGCGGGGTGGGGTCAAACTCCACGCAATTTCATCCACAGATGCCTCAGGGAAAGACAACGGAATGAAGACATGCCACGACCCAAAGGACTAGCCACACTACCATGCATCAGGAACATTTCCGAACTGAAAGCCAGACTACTGCGACCACTAGGACTCATAACAGCACACAAACCAACAGCCATTCTCAGACAACAACTCACCAGGACGATGGACCTGACACCCAGCATGAGCAAAACCAATGTCGTGTACAAAATCCCATGCAAGGACTGCACAAAACACTACATAGGACAAACAGGAAGACAGCTAACGATCCGCATCCATGAACACCAAACTGGCCACGAAACGACACGACCAGCTATCCTTAGTAGCCACACATGCAGATGACAAGCAACGTGAGTTCGACTGGGACAACACTACTATTATAGAACAAGCCAAACAGAGAACATCCAGGGAATTCCTCGAGGCATGGCACTCATCCACAGATTCAATCTATAAGCACATCGACCTGGACCCAATATACTGGCCACTGCAGCGGACAGCTGGATATGACAACCGCATGCGGCAGATACAAATCACTATAAATCCCGGAGGAAAGATCACAGAAGCGCTTCACAGGAGGCTCCCAAGCACTGAGGATGTCACCTAGACAGGGGACGAAACGTCTGCAACACAAATTCCCAACTCGGCGAACAGAACCACAACAAGGAGCACCCGAGCTACAAATCTTCTCCCAAACTTTGAAGCCCTTTAGACTCTACTAAGCTCAGTCATGAACAAGCCACCATCTCTCTATTTCCTTTGCCTTGTTCAGTGTCTGCAACTTTCGCTGTATCTTCCAGTAAAGTTCTTTAGATACTGCAGGTCTGCCTAGCTCCCCAGATAACCTGTTTCATCCCCTACAGCTCCCTCAATCACTGTAACACCCTCTGCTCTGTCTAATTCTCCCCTTTCCCACTGTCTTCCAGGCACAACGGCGATCCTGTAAGAGAGCAGTGTGGAATGGGATGTTATAAATCTCAGCTGAGGCTTGAGGCCTACCATTACCTGGGAATCACAAGGGGAGAGAAGCTGAGAGAGAGCAGCACAAAGTGGGAGAATATAAATCAGCAGCGAGGGTCAAGGCCGACTGGGACTTGGCGTTGGATATAAAGCAGAGCAGGAGGCTCGAAATCAGCACTGAGTCACAGAGGGAGTGACCGTGTGAGGGAGCAACTTGGAGCAGGAGCTTGAGGCTGACTCACACCTGGGAGAATATAAATCAGCCCTGAGGATCGAGGCCTAGTTGTACCTGGGAGTCACAGAGACGCTGACACTGTGAGGGCGCAGACTGGAGTGAGAGCTGGATAATGACATGTCCGAGGATACACATCACTGTGTGTGCACGTGTCCCTCCATTGTTCTGTGTTTGTGTGTGTATGCGTGCGTATCCCCTTCCCTCGCTGTGTGTGTGTAACTCTCCTCACTTGTGTGTTTGTACCTCCCTTGCTGTGTGTGAGCATGTCCCTCCTTCACTATGTGTGTGAGCATATCCCTCCCTCACTGTGTGTGTGCATGTCCCTCCCTCGCTCTGTGTTTTTGTTTGTGTGTGCGTATGTCTGTGTGTCACCATCCCTCACTTTGTGTGTGTGTGTCCCCTCTCGCTTTCTGAGCAATGTCCCACCCTCGCTGTGTCTGCGTGTCTCAACCTTCTTGTGTGTGTGCGTGTCCAACCCTCGCTGTGTGTGTGTGCGTGTGCCCCTCTTGCAGTGTGTGAGGGTGTCCTCTCCTCGCTCTGGATGTGTGTGTATGCATATCACTCACTCACTGTGTGTCTGTGTGTCCGTCCCTCGCTGTGTGTGTGTGTGTGCGTGTGCGCGTCCCTCTCTCACTGTGTGCGCGTCGCACTTGCTTTGTGTGTGTGTCCCTCCCTCGCTGTGTGTGTCTGTGTCCCTCCCTCGCTGTGTGTGTGTGTGTGTGTGTGTGTCCCTCATCGCTGTGTGTGTGTGTCTGC